>NC_083589.1:46025834-46288334 GCF_027579695.1 Neoarius graeffei
AATTCAAGGGTTTCCACAGTAGCTCTTTACCCCCCCTCCAGTTTTACAGTGCAAGTGAACGAGCAGCATCAGATAAAGTCATTGCCATTGCTGAGAGACTGAATTTTCTCCACATGACTGGCATGACCAGATGACCGTGAGGTCGCTCAAAATGCATACGCTCACAGCAGAGAGAAATCATCCACTTGACTTGCAGCCGCTTCAAATCACATCTGTACCATTCCATGTGGAGCTCACTGGTTATGGTGGCCACTTTAGTAAAGCGGAAAGAATGAACAGTTATCAAGTATTAGTTACTTTTATAAATGTTGCTCATCAATCAATCATTCTTATCCTCGAATTGTTAAACTGATTCGAGTTTGGCCATAATGAGCTAAGATTTTTTTCTGCCATCACTGTGCTTCACTGACCTGACCACAGGCCAGAGATTAGACAACACCATGACCAGGTATCGCTAAACTTTCTGCATCAGCACAAGAGATGGAGTTTAGAATTAATATCAAATCATATAGCAAAACTTGGACACAAATTCTTTGGTGTGATTGTTTCACATGCAACATCATTTGCACAAACTGTACAAGTGTTGCATCAAGGCACGTGTGTAGTCGTCTGGGGGAGAGGAGAAAACAAAAAACAAACTTCTGCATTTTGTCTAAATCCTGGAAAACAAAAAACAATGAAAAATCGAGTTTTTGAGAGGGAAAAAGGGGGGGGGGGTGAATACTATACATTGACATACTGTAACATTTTCTCAAGTTTCATTTTGCCTGGAAGAAAGGTCATGATATGTGCTTTCATTATTGTGGATAATCTCATCACTACACCTAAAATCCTCCAACTCCATTTTTACACAACATAGTGGAGTGTAGTTTATCATTTGCCTTGTTTCTTTAATAATTATAATACTTGTTTTGCTAGCGGTGTGTTCTAGCTTTTAGCTCCAGTAAAACCAAACTGTGAACACACGTATTGTGAAATCATCTTTAATAATTACCTCGCCCCTGGAGTCCACCAGGGGGCAAGATATTGTTTTTGGTCTTTTTTATTATTAACGATATTACAGAAAAACAGCTGGACCAATCTTCATAAAACTTTCAGGATAGATGGACATTGGTCTCAAATAGACCCGCGAACATTTTGGGGGTCATCCGGTCAAGGTTTTTGTGGCTACTGCCTCACACGCTCATATGTAAGAGTGCAACAATCGTGCACTGTTGGTGATGGGCATACATGTGTTCTGATTAAAATGGCAGGGGAGTGTATACAATTCGGTTCACCATTTGAAATAAATGGACTAGACTAAAGAAATCGCCTTCAGACACGTTTATGCTTATTACAGAGGGAAAGCGCGTTCCACTGAGCTCTCGCGCTGGGCCATTTCCAGGAAATAAGAGTTTGGGTCATGGCGACAACGTGTGTATGTCAGCCTCGGTTCGGAGGGTTCAGTTTCGAAAACTGTAAGAGGTAAGAGTAGAATAATATAAAGTACAGACACTTGGTATATTTTACTTCTGTGATTTTTTTTGGATTACGCTTCATTTTTGTGGCTACTGCCTCAAAATAAATAAATAAATAAATAAATAAATACACACTATTTTTTTCGCGGTCTGGTTTCCATCAAATCCTGTGCTCTGATTGGCTGGCGAGTGGGTCCGTATCCGACGATACACACCCCCACACCCCAGTTACAGACCCCGGTTACAGACCACTGGCGACTCGCTCGTTCACAACAACAAACATAGTAGCATTTTTTGTCAACATTTATCTTTTTTTTTTTTTTTTTTTTAAATAGGATTTATTTATAAGATTATCAAAAATCTTATACATTTTTGCCAGCATTTCTCAGGAGAATAGCATTAATTTTACAGCATGGACAGCGATAACGACAGTCTTCACAGCAAAAGCCAGTTTTACTACCCTGAGGAAGAAGAAATTAAAGAAAACATTTCAGGAGAAAGCTAAAAACCTCTAACTGTTGCTAACGCCGAGCAAAAACATGGCTGAATCCTGAATGACTCAATTTTGTATAAATAGGGGACTACATAGGCGGCAAAATGTAGTTTTTTTTCCTGCCATGGAAGTCCACTTGTATACCGAGGAGGAAGCAATTTGCATTACAGCCGTGAATGAGGATTCAAAATGGCGGCTCGGCTCGGTTTTCCCTTTCGGGTGCTCTCGTTTTCTGTTAGAATTTTGTAAAGAAAAAAAATATTACTTACCAGCTTAAGGTCGGTCCATATGGTGAAATACCGTGACCTCGGCCTTGAATACTGACCTCAGCCCAGAGGGCCTCGCTCAGTACTTTCAAGACCTCGGTCACGGTATTTCACGATACGGACCTCCCAGCTAGTAAATAACACACACACACACACACACACTTTATGGACATGGGATCAGAAAACAATTTTATTTATAAGCAGTAGCCACATGTACCCATAGGGTTCGTCACGATATCTTCCTTTATATTCATCATAAGTGCTACCGGGCGTGGTTTGTTTTGCCTGGCAACACTTGTGATGCTTCTGCCATTTCAGAGACAGCTACTTGCTAGGAAAGTTCAAACTGTAGTCACACCTACTGTATATATGGAGGCGTGATGGTTCAGTACGATTCCGAATGTGGCCGACTTCCCAGCAGCTCTAATTTACTCCGCAGATAGAGTTTCCTGAAAGCCCAGGGGGATGGGACCAACTGATCAATACCCAGAGTTAAGTGGTTTGGTGACGTCCTGCCCAAATACACCCAATTCAACTCATACGCTGATAAACAGACTTACTAAAACTGGTAATGTTAAAAAAAGAAAAAAAAAAGAACCACAGGACTAATCCATGCTGAACATCTACCATCCATGCCCTCAGTTGTGCACCGCTGGGCTGAGACTCAATGATTATCACACACCACCAAAGAACAGCACCGAGAGGCGTTTTCAGTTGACCATGACTACAAATTAACAGTTTGGTGCAAATTATCAAACTGGGAAAAGCTAAACATTGTCTTTCCAGTCATAATTAAAAGCAGCCTGGCTGAAAGTCTAACCAACTGTGATTGATGGCCCTGCATTCCAAAGACAGCAAGGGTCTCCGAATAAAACCTCACTACAGTCCTGATTGAGAAGCATTTTTACTGGTGTCTTGATTTTGATTATGAACAACAGGTAGACTCTAAAGGGTGGCTTCATAGTGCCAAAACAATTAGATTATTTCTTTCAGCCAACACCATGAAGCATGAAACGTACTCCAGGGCAGTGTTAGGATATCATCTAACACTGGAAATGAAGACTATGAGTATTGTCTGACTGATCAGACAAAATTAAGGCTTCATGCTGACAGAACACAAAACAGCCCTATGTTGTCGAGTCAGCAGCAGCAGAGCCCTCATGCACAGAACTTCCTCTGTGTGTGTGTGTTGCAGCTGACTGACTAACATGGCGGCTGTATGACCCTGGATATATCAAGTGATGGAACAGGTTGACCCTTAACACCATATCAGCTGATCAGCAGAACACTTGACACTCCAGCACAAGCATTTTGTTTTATTGAACGACATCATCCAACATCTACTCATCATTTATTCATAGCACGAATTAAAAATAAAACAGACTTGACCCAGGCACAACAGAAGAGTGTGTGTGTGCCACTGTTCAGACTAATAATAAAGCAAGTTACAGATATATTTTTGGGGTTCATCAGTAGCAGTGACGAACAACAGAGGTGTTTAACAAGCGAGGCACAAATGATATAGCGGACAGAGGCAGGTTAAAATGACTGTTGAATTGAAAAAGAACATAAGGCTCACCTCATTGACGTTAATCTTGGACTTTGCAGATGACTCGAGGAAGGCACAGCAGTTCCACTGGCGGGCCAGGTTCTGTCCCTGTTCCTTTCCCACCACTCTCTCATCCTCCAGATCACACTTATTCCCCACTAGGATCATCGGCACCTGCAGAGAGGTGGTGGTTAATTTTGTGGGGTGCGTGGGTGTTTCAAGCCTTTCACTTCTCGCTTACTCCTGAAGCTCAAACTAAACGCATGTTGTATGCACGGTCCACAGGCGACCGCTTTAAACCTACAAGGAAAGTACACCTGCCCCTAAAATCTCATTAAAACTCTGCAATGAACTGTTTGCCAACTTGTCAAAATTATGCATCACTCATGGTGAAATTCAACATTCCATTAAATAAATAGCATCTCTTCTTGAAATACTGTGCTGTTAATTACCACAAACTGCACTCAATGGAAAGCGTAGCCTGGATGCAGACTCAAGCACACTGTAATGGACCAAAGACTGACATTCACTGGGCTTCTACTGTGTCATTTTGGGTCCGTCCCGAACACATGGCTTCACTGGGAAATAGAGCGCATCACAAGTGAGTCTGCACAGGAAAAATCTCAAAGCTGACCTGACTGGACAGTACATTCTTCGTAAACACTTTTTTGTCCCATCGGGACGCATGGATTCTCTATGTGATGTTTGGGGAGATCTCTCAAATAGTCTGAAGCTCATAAAAAGCTAATCATTGAAGCAGTTATGAACATGACAGCAAGTCAAATTTAAACGTACTAGTGCCAGATAATCACCCAGACTCACGGGGCTCCGTGCTGCAGTAACATTCAGTTTCGTAGTCTAATCCATAGCAGTTTTACACAAATACACAGCCTTTACACTGTTTTTAATATGGCTCATTTTATTTTTGCATTTTTTTTAATTATATTGTACAACCCCAATTCCAAAAAAGTTGGGACAAAGTACAAATTGTAAATAAAAACAAGGCAATAATTTACAAATCTCAAAAACTGATATTGTATTCACAATAGAACAGACAACAACTCAAATGTTGAAAGTGAGACATTTTGAAATTTCATGCCAAATATTGGCTCATTTGAAATTTCATGACAGCAACACATTTCAAAAAAGTTGGGACAGGGGCAATAAGAGGCTGGAAAAGTTAAAGGTACAAAAAAGGAACAGCTGGAGGACCAAATTGCAACTCATTAGGTCAATTGGCAATAGGTCATTAACATGACTGGGTATAAAAAGAGCATCTTGGAGTGGCAGCGGCTCTCAGAAGTAAAGATGGGAAGAGGATCACCAATCCCCCTAATTCTGCGCCGACAAATAGTGGAGCAATATCAGAAAGGAGTTCGACAGTGTAAAATTGCAAAGAGTTTGAACATATCATCATCTACAGTGCATAATCTCTGTGCGTAAGGGTCAAAGCCGGAAAACCATACTGGGTGCCTGTGATCTTCGGGCCCTCAGACAGCACTGCATCATATACAGGCATGCTTCTGTATTGGAAATCACAAAATGGGCTCAGGAATATTTCCAGAGAACATTATCTGTGAACACAATTCACCGTGCCATCCGCCGTTGCCAGCTAAAACTCTATAGTTCAAAGAAGAAGCCGTATCTAAACATGATCCAGAAGCGCAGACGTCTTCTCTGGGCCAAGGCTCATTTAAAATGGACTGTGGCAAAGTGGAAAACTGTTCTGTGTTCAGACGAATCAAAATTTGAAGTTCTTTATGGAAATCAGGGACGCCGTGTCATTCGGACTAAAGAGGAGAAGGACGACCCGAGTTATCAGTGCTCAGTTCAGAAGCCTACATCTCTGATGGTATGGGGTTGCATTAGTGCGTGTGGCATGGCCAGCTTACACATCTGGAAAGACACCATCAATGCTGAAAGGTATATCCAGGTTCTAGAGCAACATATGCTCCCATCCAGACGACGTCTCTTTCAGGGAAGACCTTGCATTTTCCAACATGACAATGCCAAACCACATACTGCATCAATTACAGCATCATGGCTGCGTAGAAGAAGGGTCCGGGTACTGAACTGGCCAGCCTGCAGTCCAGATCTTTCACCCATAGAAAACATTTGGCGCATCATAAAACGGAAGATACGACAAAAAAGACCTAAGACAGTTGAGCAACTAGAATCCTACATTAGACAAGAATGGGTTAACATTCCTATCCCTAAACTTGAGCAACTTGTCTCCTCAGTCCCCAGACGTTTACAGACTGTTGTAAAGAGAAAAGGGGATGTCTCACAGTGGTAAACATGGCCTTGTCCCAACTTTGAGATGTGTTGTCATGAAATTTAAAATCACCTAATTTTTCTCTTTAAATGATACATTTTCTCAGTTTAAACATTTGATATGTCATCTATGTTCTATTCTGAATAAAATATAGAATTTTGAAACTTCCACATCATTGCATTCCATTTTTATTTACAATTTGTACTTTGTCCCAACTTTTTTGGAATCGGGGTTGTAAATAAGTTGGATTATTCATGTTCGTTTTGGAAATTTCTAGCTGCCATTAACGTCAATGACTTAGTTAGCTTAGCTGCTTTTTGGTGTGACAGGACATGGCAGACACTGCTAATGTTGTGAGCCTGATTTTTATTTGGGGGGGTCGTCGTCATTTCAGGGTCTTACTTATGAAGAGACAGGCAGGCAGGCAGGCAGACCAAGGACTGATTTAATTGAGAGATCATGGAGCAACCACCAGTCCTTTCAGCTCTCTTGGTACAGTAAAGTTGGTTAGCTTGCCTGCTAAATGCTATGACCAAGCTCATGTACTGTTATCTTTGTCTGCTGACAAGCCAGCTGTGCTTCCCCCATTTTAAAAACCAGCAGCCGCCACCGGCACGGTGCCAACTTTCAGCGCACGTTTCCTGATTCATATGCATGCAGAATTTGTCAGTATTGATCCTACCTTAAAGGTCATCCTGACTCACAGGGGTCAATACTTTGAACACAGCATTAAGAAAGTAAATGACACTCATTTACATTCAGAAAGCAGGGGTGGCCCGAACGGATCAAATCCATAGTTTAGAATGACTAGATATAAAAATCACTAAATATTTATTTTAGGAGTAAACTAACTTGTATGGTTCGGAGTATCTTCCTGAGCAAAAGATAAAGAGAATAGAATTAGAAATTTTTTAAAAATGTTTACCATATACTGCTCAAAACCTTTATACATGTGCATTCATGTAAGGATTTTTGACTAACTAGACTTCTCCCCCTTTTTTTTAAACTACAAAATTTCTTGTCAATCATCATTTCTTGTCTCATCCACAAGTCATTCAAAACAGTTGCTGAGAAGCTGCCGGAGAAGTTAAGATTGAAAGTGATGAGAAACCCCCTGCTGAGCCAGACTGAAATGAAAGGGGAAGCTTGAAAATCTGAGATGAACAGCTCCGATGAAACCTGGCCTGAACTTTTATAAAAAGGAAAAGAAAAAAACCCCACCCCCGACGCTCCAATTCAGTTTTCAGTTCAGCTGTGTGGAGAAGTGAAACTGTACAACAGACTTGGACCTGCTGTACAAAGAGCTTTTCTAATTCATCTACGAGTAGGAAAAGGACTGAAATAGCACATGCCAAAGGGGGGGGCATGACACCGTCTTCCTTCTCGGAAACATTCTGAGCAAGCCTGATATGCATATACGCACATACGTGCGTGCGCGCACACACCTTTTTCACTGGGGTTCATTTCCTGAATGCGCACACACCACAAATACTGGACTTTGACCAAAGATATCTGCAAGTTAACAAAAGCTATAACTAAACACCAGCTACAATGATTATATGGACAATAAAAGTTGGTAAAACAAGATCAGCTGTGAGCTACTGCTCACTTACGTATCCCCCCACTTATATCAGAATACCAGCAATTGAAGGAATAGGACACTTATTATGAATGTTGACTTCAACAAATAATTAACCCTGAAACAAGTAAGTAAAGAGCAGCGTCTCTCCCCAGGGATTTCAAATCACATCCTGGTAAACTGTCATTTTGAAACAGCAGTTTGCTTCTTGAAATGGCATCAAAACCCACCCTGTGCGTTTCATAAATACATTCAGTCAGTAAACAGGAAGTCGATGTGCCACAGACCTGAAAACGGTGTATATGGTATAGAACCCCAAGCTGAAGCTCAGTACCAAATATCAAGCAGTTGTGATTTGTAGTTGCTGAGAAAAATGTGAAAATTTTGTAAATCCACCCTATGGGTTTCATAAATACATTGTCGGTAAACGGGAAGTCGATGTGCGACAGACCTGAAAACTGCATATACGGTATAGAACCCCAAGCTGAAGCTCGGTACCAAATATCAAGCAGTTGTGATTTATAGTTGCTGAGAAAAAAAATTAAAATAAATGTTACGAAAATTTTCTAAATCCACTGCGTGTTTCGTAAATACATTCAGTCAGTAAACAGGAAGTCAATGTGCAACAGACCTGAAAACAGTGTATATGGTATAGAACCCCAAACTGAAGCTCAGTGCCAAATATCAAGCAGTTGTGATTTTTAGTTACTGAGAAAAATATGTTATGAAAATTTTGTAAATCCACCCTATGGGTTTCATAAATACATTCAGTCGGTAAACGGGAAGTCGATGTGCAACAGGCCTGAAAACTGCATATATGGTATAGAACCCCAAGCTGAAGCTCGGTACCAAATATCAAGCAGTTGTGATTTATAGTTGCTGAGAAAAAAAATTAAGATAAATGTTACGAAAATGTTGTAAATCCACTGCGTTTCGTAAATACATTCAGTCGGTAAAAAGGAAGTCGATGTGCGACAGACCTGAAAACGGTGTACATGGTATAGAACCCCAAGCTGAAGTTTGGTACCAAGCGGCTATGATTTGTGGTTGCTGAGGAAAAAGGGTGTTTCGGACGAACGGAGATATGGACGGACAGCGGTAAACCAGTATACAGACCCCTCCTTCGGAACGGATTTTTTTTTTTTTAAAGTGCCATATAAATAAAACTGACTTGAAATGAACAATAAAACAGAACAAAATATTTGGAGTGTGAAGTTTTGGATTTCCGGCCTATAAACAGGGACACAACTAATAAAGTACTGAATCCATCAAACAACCCTACGAGAGTAAAGCTATCTAGAAAGGAAAACAGCCTGGAGGAGAACATGATGGGCTACTGACAGAAAGCAGGGCTTTATAAACGATGAATGAACAGCTGGATGAATGGGGTCGGACAAGAAAACTCACATCATCGGTGTCTTTAACCCGCAGGATCTGTTCTCTCAAGTCCTGCAGGTCGTTGAATGTGGACTGTGCAGTTATGGAGTATACTAGTGCGAAGCCCTGGCCGTTCTTCATGTACAGGTCCCTCATGGCTGTGAATTGTTCCTGTTAAGAGGAGGGAAAAAAAAAATATTGCAATATGAAGACTGTGAATGAAAAGCTTTTAAAGGCAGTAACGCTAGTGATGCATATCTTCCTCGGGCACTGTAGCATAGCTGCCCACTGCTCTAGGTATGCGTGTGCTCACTTTGTGTGTATGCACGCACGTGTTCACTGCTTCAGATGGGTTAAATGCAGAGGAGGAATTTCACTGTGCTTGAGCGTACATGTGACAAAATAAAGGCTGCTTCTCATACTTTTCAAAGTGAAATAAACATAAAAGTGAATTTTTAAAAAAAATTTCTGGCAACGTTGGCTTGTACGCCAATAACGCAAATATTGTCTGTCTAAATTGCAAAAAGATTAGAAACCAATATTTTCGCAAGCTGCACTCATTTTCCAATCCCAGGCATAAACAAATCTTGACTGCATTACAATAATTAATATGAATTCTTTAGGCCAACAGTGTCATAATTCAAAAGGATGATAGAGAGTATCCACTATTTATTATTGTCCTAAGAAGTAGAAAGCCTCAGTCTGGCTTTAGTCTTCATTAAGTCTGACTTTTGCCTGAAGACTAAGCTGTTGTCCTGTTCCTCTCTTGCTAAATGCTCGGTTGCTAAGGACAAAATATGAAGTACGAGAAGGCCACATCATTGGATATAATGACTTGTTTGCTCACAGGACAGGATCGTCCTTGTGATTTACTCAGCAGAAATATGCGCACGTGCCCTGACACACAATCATCACTGAGGCTGCATAGTGAACAGCTCTCCAGCCTGAAATAGTGCAAGGCGAATGTGAGACAGACAGACAGACAGACAGACAGACAGAGGTTTTCCTGGCTTTGTGTATTATTAAGAAAACTAGAACACATGAAACCTTTTCTCTTTGCCATCACAACCTTCATTTATTCTTACAAGGATTATAATTGAAACCTACGGTATCTGCAAGTCGAGGTGATCAGCTGATCCTCATATCAACTAACTCGCTCATCCCAGGACTCTTATTCACAATCTGCTCATACGCAGCATAAATAAACATATTTAAAAAAAACAGTACTGTTTGCCTTTAGTTCTACAGCTGTATGCTTTATGGATTTACAATTCCACTATCAAGCGTCACCCAGAAGAAGACGGGTTCAACTTTTGAGACTGGTTCCTCTCAAGGCTTCGTCCTCTTGTCACCTTATAGGGTTTTTCTTTGCCACAGTCACCTCTCTTACCTTACAGATGAAAATCTACTTCAGGGTTTCTAAAAGCTGCTCTGTGACGATGACTACTGTTAAAAGCACTACACAAGTAAAACCGAATTGAACTGTGAGAGCTGCGCTGTTCAACACTCTCAGACACACACATGACCGAGACTCTCGAGGTGGGCCTTCTATCAGGTGCCTTTTGAGTCGTTTTGGCTCTTCCCTGTTTGACAGCACAGCAATCCTGGAGCAGAAAGCCCAAGGACAGTGTTGGCCATCTGTTAGCAGGGCTCTCGGGCTATAAAGCAAAGGAGTGGTAAATGGCAAACATGTCTTCCTTCCCTCAGGGGAAAAGGCCTTTTTCTGCTCCATGTTCACTTCTGCACTGGAGTGAGGAAAGGAGGCCTGTAGTTACAAAACGCAATAAACCAAAAACGCAACAGCAAAACAGTAAACGCAATAAAACCAAAAACGGCTGGAAGTATGAAATGAGCCTAAACGAATCTACTGAAGACTTAATGCTTATTTTTCTCAGCAGAATATCATTTTACTTTAGAAAAGCTGCCAACTTTGCATGGCATTTAGTCTGGTTAACACCAGACCATATCACAAGTGAAATATGGTCTGGAATCCGCCTACTGAATTTCTCGTAGGGGAGGTGTGGTTTACGATTGTCAACGGCCGTTTATTGGACGTTGCGAATGTCTATCATTTGGCGTATACGTAGCCCATGGCCAATCATGGCAGTTGTACCCGGTGACGTAGTTAGAGCGATGAAGAAGATGAAGAGGCGAAGAAGAGAAGGAAAGAGAAAGAGAAGGCAAAACAAAAATAGACTAACACCAAACGCTGTTCTTTTTTTAAAACAAACTTTCGCTCTAAACTATTCAGAACAGTGTCTAAAGCTTGGTCGAAAGTTTGGTTCGTATCGCTCGCCGCCATGTTAAATGTGATCCGTAAACAGTCCCAAATAAACTACAAGCTTCCGTTTGTCGAGTAGTACACGTCACCGTCTTTCCACCCCTCCCCACTCTCTGATTGGCTCCCTAACTCAGGCGAGCCTTTAGACCATAGTTTCCATGCTGTCTTTTCAGATCGGAACGATTGTGCAAAGCAGCATGGGATTTCCCAGGCTACATGGCATTAATATAAAGCATACAAACATTGAAAACTTGCCTAAAGGAAGCCAGGTGGTTCAGAAGAAATAACTATTCATAATAATAATAATAATGTGTATTCTGCGATATATAACAAAGCAACACGATACTATAACTACATTAGGCGTAACTTTGCACGCTAACTGCAAATTTAGTGCGCACGTTAAGACTAAGCTCTATGAAGCCAATAAGTGTCCGTCTATGATCCGAAGCCTTCGTAAGGAAAGATGCTCGCAATTGGAAATAGATCACCTTTTTAATTCCATTGCTTTCTAAATTACTTTACGGTCTACCGGTGATTGCTGCAAGTCAGTCTGATCTTACTATTCTGCAACAATTTTTAACGAGATGTTTTAAACGACGCTATACTTCAACTCATTTCGACATTTTTAGTCTCCTTGAAAAACGTGACCACCAACTGTTTGTCGTCACAGATCATCCACTATTCAGCTTGCTGCCTTAGGTAAAGGAATCTTCTGCGCACCTAAGGAACAGATCCAGCGTTATGCCTAGAATAAGCACAGAGCGTTTTAGGAATAGTTTTTAAAGGAACAGTCCACCATACTTCCATAATGAAATATGCTCTTATCTGAATTGAGACGAGCTGCTCCGTACCTCTCCGAGCTTTGCGCAACCTCCCAGTCAGTCAGACGCGCTGTCACTCCTGTTAGCAGTGTAGCTAGGCTCAGCATGGCCAATGGTATTTTTTGGGGCTGTAGTTAGATGCGACCAAACTCTTCCGCGTTTTTCCTGTTTACATAGGTTTATATGACCAGTGATATGAAACAAGTTCAGTTGCACAAATTGAAACGTAGCGATTTTCTATGCTATGGAAAGTCCGCACTATAATGACAGGCGTACTAACACCTTCTGCGCGCTTCGGCCACTACAGCCCCAAAAAATACCATTGGCCATGCTGAGCCTAGCTACATTGCTAACAGGAGTGACAGCGCGTCTGACTGACCGGGAGGTCGCGCAAAGCTCGGAGAGGTACGGAGCAGCTCGTCTCAATTCAGATAAGAGCATATTTCATTATGGAAGTACGGTGGACTGTTCCTTTAATAGATTAATTTTTAAGTTGATGTAGGTTTTTGGATCAAGTTTTACATTTAGGCATTTCTGTCAGTCATTTATATTGTTACACTTGATATGTATTTTTTTTTTAATCTAGTGAATAAAGACATAAAACAAAAATAATAAATGGCTGTGCATTAAATCGCATCGAAAAGAGTAATTCGTCTTCCTTGTAAGAGTCATGGGCTATGTTCAATGAGCTTACGATGTTAAATAAGGATCTCGCCTTTCTGTTTTGAGTTTATGTTGGTGTTTCTCAGCGTGCTAGCGTGTTTGGTTATCACCATAGTGAACACCACAAATGCCAAAAACACGTGCTTGAAAGTTCATGGACTTTTTCCAGGCTGAACCCAAATACTAGAAATGATGTGTCTCAGAGCACCAGAACAGACAAGTCAAAGCAGACGCCTTTCTAAAAGCATCTTTTTATAGGAATCCAAATCTGATTTTCCTTATGTAATAAATAAATAAGTAAAGAATAAAAGGCATGCCTGCATTACAGTAAGTGATGTGTGGGTAACTGGCATGACAGACAGTCCATCTACAGTAAATCAATAACATGCAGTGTTTAAAGTCGTATCAGTATCATGTTCTTTACCGTCCCTGCAGTGTCCAGGATCTCCAACATACACTGCTGGCCATCCACCTCCACTTGCTGCAAAGGGGGGGAAAAAAAAAAGAAAATGTAAAACAGACATTAATGCTTTCTCTCCAGCACGTTTAGACTATATAATGATGCTGCCCATAAAACAGTGCAACACTTATCGAACTTCCTGCCGACACACAAGCGATGCACAGAGCAACAAGCTGGCTGCGCTAACTGCTAATTTTAAAGAAAAGCTGCAGGGGTCACCAATTCTCTCACAGGATTGCTCAGATGGGTAATTTGGCATTTGAAATTACATGATCCGAGGATTGAAATAAACCTCCTAATATAGCAGAAATCATTATATAAGCATGAAAGACATTCCTGGCTCTGGTTTGGGGGTTTCCATGTCCTCTTTGCTTGGATGGATGACAGTACGACACTGGCTCGTATCCAGTGCTGTACTGCATTCTGTCAGCACCGGTAAACCTTACCCACAGGAAGTGCCCCTGGGGCACCAGCGTGCAGCACAGTGAGGAAGAAGGGTGGTGACCCACATGGGACTTCCTGTTCGCATTAGAGAGAAGCTGCATTTTTAGTCATAGCTGTCATCTCGGTATGACCATTCATAAACACAAATGGCAGTGAACACGACAGGCAGCAGATTTATGCATGACCACAGTCTTTCCTTTCTTTCTGATCGGTCTTGTTACCCGCACAGCTCAGGTAAATCACTGCACAGGAAAAGCGAGTGCAGACCATTGACCGCGAGCCCAATGCATGCACAGGAACAGTACTGTAGACACACACGCTCACTTTGACACATTACTGGTACAATGCTTAGTGACATTCACGTGCCTGCAGTCATTCAAAAGGGACAAAGGGACGTCTGTGTATGCTGTGGAGAAGACAGACTGATAGCTGAGGAGTTTAGTGATAATTTCCCTGGAGCAAAAATATCCACAAGCAGAACCAGGAAGACATCCAGTCGCTCATTTGTCCAAAAAAAAAAAAAAAAAAAAACACCACAAGTGACCACCCAGAGTGTGATATTTAGAGAGGATTCACTTCTCATCAGAAATAACCATCATGCCATTCCATTATAAACCAAGATTAGGTGATGTTATGCTGCTCTAGGACACACAAGGAAGTTTACTCACCTTTCTATACGAGTCTTCTATTGTGGGGTCATACTTCTCCACAAAGATGCCCTGAACAAACTGAACAGTCTTGGAGAGGGAAGAGGAGAAGAAGAAGAAAGGGGGAGAGGAAAAAAAAAAAAAGCAGCTTATTCAAACTGAAATTCATTTACACCATAAAGTATTTCAGATTACTTGGGACAATACTATTAATTAGAATAAAGTTGCATAATAAGAGAGACATTGAAAACAGATTTTTCCAATGGATCGAGCATTACTTAGCTATGCAAACCACAAATCCAACTTTTAGGGCAGACACTACTACTATTTGTTCTCATTGCACTCTATCTGGTGCGGGAGCTATTTCAGTACAATCCTGAGGAAGGGAAAAAAAAAACCAAACACCACCACTCAGTCCAACTTGCAAGAATTAGCTCAGTGCATAGATGTCCTATTTTACGAGGCAGAGCGATGCGAGTGTGCGTTCAGGTAGATCTAATTTACTTCCTTCAAATCAATGATTGGGATGCTCCCGACAGACATCTAATAATTCACGAGACTGCAAAAGTCTATCGAATGTGAGCGGACTGGAAATGTTTCATTCGTTCAGAAATGTCTTAATTATTTAAAAAAAAAAAAGTTTGCTTTACATATTTGGTACTTATAAGAATTAAACTTCTACAACAGCAGAGATATCTTTGTCTCTTTATGGAATGAGACTTGAAATAAAAGACATGCATAAGGCCTGAAGGTGTTTTAAGAAGTGTTAGGGACACTAAGGCCATCATAAAAAAAAAATCCGTTTCCTGTCCACCGGGTGAGCAAAAAAATTTTCAGTCGGGAGGGAGGGAGGGATTTTTTTTTTAATTTGTTTTTATTATATATGGATGGATAAGAAATCGCAATGCTGTGTTTGCTTTTTCTTTCAGTACTTTTTTATTCCAAAAGCAGACACATTTAATAAAATGACAGTTTAATCAACTGAAACTTGTACAAAAACTTTAAGTTAGCATTTTAAATGCTGACTGCAACATTTGCAAAACTTTTACAAAGGTACTTAAAATGTCCGACACACGGACTTTTTGTAGTTCTAAATCGACCGTTAGGCCTAGTTCGGATGAAATTACACTATTAAAATGATCACTGAATGATTTGTTTTTCTGAATCTTTACTATTTTGTTGTTCGCTAGAATACCATTTTGCGATTTCACACTTAAGCAAATGTTTGAAAACTCCGGATCTCCTTCCTTCATGGTGGCTGCCATTTTTTTGTGCCGCACGGCGCATGCGCAGAGCTGATTCGACAGGGCTTTCCACAAGCGCCGGCTGCCGGCCATACAGCCGACTACACAATTAAGTCCAGCCGGCTACTTTAATGACTTATTTTTGTAGCCCACAGGCTCTAAATATAAATTTTCGATTTTAATAAAATTAAATGTTTATCTAACGGACTGACAATAATGTCAAACTGAACCGCACTCATTTAAGTTGTGATTCGCGCTGTTTGTACCGATAATAACCACAAATTCCCTGCCAACTTCGTTGATCAAGGGAGAGTAACTCATCCACGGCCCCGACATGCGGTGTGCACGCGCGCACTCGGCGGAGGCAGTATGAGCCTTAAGGCCTCTGCATGCTCTTGCGACAAGGCTTTCGCAGATAGCTTTTCGCAGACAGTTGTAATTTATCGTTGAGCGGGGAGTAATAGGCGTGCGCGATGTTATTCACCGCCACAACGCAAGAGGGCGCGAAGTCGCTAGGAGTAGTTGGTGGGTGTGGTTAGTGGAGTGTTTATCCTCCGGTTACTTATAATGACTAGAACTGGAGTCGTATAGATGTACGTACTTCCTCACTTCCTCGATCAACCGCTCTTCATGCTGCTCCGTCTTTGCTCGTGTTTTTAAAAATGGCGGTCGTGAAAACAAAACAAACCGGGAAAGTAGGGAAGCGGAAGTGCGTGTACAGCGGATGTAGAGTGGACCAATCAGAGCCCTCTTTTTGCAACGCTGTCTGCGAGGCTTCTGCGGTGGTCACAATTTTTGGGAGGTGCGCGCAGAGCGTCTGCGAAGGTGGGGGGGGCTACGCAGACGCCATCTGCGGCGCCGTCTGCGAGGACTGGGTTGTCAGCATAAATTGGCCTTTAGTGGAAAGCCCTGGGCATGCGTAAATGTCAAGTTCGAGTTTAGATTTACGAGCCCGAAAAAAACGTCGAAAAACTGGCGTTAAAAAAAAAATTTCACCCGCACAAACGGCACTCACCCGGCCGGTGGACCGGAAACAGAACATTTTTTAATAATGGCCTAAAGACAGCTGTTGCTTACAAGACAATTATTTTAAAAGGCAGTGCTGTGTTTTCTTTGCGGATATATTAGGAAAATATGGCCATTTCGCTTATATTTTCCATTGAACCTTTTTGTAAAATGTTTAGATCGGTGTGATTCTGAATCCTAAGAAGAAAAAAAAAAAAAAAAAAACCAGATCAACTGAGCTACTGCTCACTTACCCCTCTCTTGCTTATATCAGAACGCAAGCAATCAGACACTTATGAATGCTGACAAATAATTAACCCTGAAACAAGTAAACAGCCGTGTTCTCCCCAGGGATTTCAAACAGCATCCTGGTAAACTCATTTTGAAATAGTGTCAAAATCCACCCTGCATGTTTTGTAAATACATTAAGTCTGTAAACAGGAAGCCGATGTGCGACAGACCTGAAAACGGTATACATGGTATAGAACCCCAAGCTGAAGCTCGGTACCAAATACCAAGCAGTTGTGATTTGTAGCTGCTGAGAAAAGAGTTATGAAAATTTTGTAAATCCACCCTATATGTGTTTTGTAAATCCATTCAGTCGGTAAACAGGAAGTCGATGTGCGACAGACCTAAAACGGTATAGAACCCCAAGCTGAAGTTTGGTACCAAGTGGCTATGATTTGTGGTTACTGAGAAAAAGGGTGTTTCGGACAGACGGAGATATGGATGGATGGACGGACGGACAGACAGAGGTAAACCGGTATTCCCCCCCCCCTTGGAGCAGGGATACAAAAACTAATTGTTTTATAACTTTTATAATACATTCAGACAAAACAGCTGGAAAGGGAGCCAGCACAAACACACTTACAAATTGGCAAGGAGACTGTAATTGGATTAACACTAAGTGGATGCTGGTATGTATCAAGGGCAAGGGCAGTTGATAAAACAACAGAATAAGCACTTGGATTTGGGTAATGGCATTTCAAAACTATAACTTGTGCTCTGATGAGGAAAGATCCTCTGTTTTGACTCCCCCCCCCCCCCACGCAAGAGTGGGAAAAAAAAAAAAAGGGAGGAAAAACTCAATGTGCAAACCACAGCAATGAAACATCCATTAGCGTGTATTACCACTGTTGATCATGTTAACTGTATCACTCGCATCGCCCAAAACATTTTTACGCAATACCGCTTAATGGAGAATGTAGGTGGATAAAAAACTTTCTTGTTGGTAATTGACAGTGACATGTGACCCTACAGGCTTGAGCATGTCAATGTTTCCATAGAAACTTCAAGACGGAGTACAGACGATGCTTCCTCATTCCCTCAAATATGCATTTGCCCCAAAAAACCTCAGCAGTGCCTTATTAATGACTGCAGTGTGCTGTTAAGTAGCTTCCCCCACTCACACATTTGGAGCTCTACACAATAGAAAAGTAATTAAGATGCTGATTATTAGTGGGAGGCCAAAACACATGCACAGAGCGAGAGAGAGGTAAGAAAACGTAAAAGAAAAATCCCCCTGAGCGACTTGCATATTAATCTTTATAATTAACACGATCTTCAAAGCCATTTCAAGATTTACTTACTAATGAAATTCCAAGCTGACCGTTTTCACTTAACATTCTCCCGTTACCCACAATTCTGTTGGACACATCAGTGGGATTTCGTTCTCATTTCATCTCTACCTTGAGTGTGATGCAGCAGCGCTTTAGTCGTTTACTCCTCCATATCTGTACACTCTGCTCAAACGGAGCACTTCCTCTTGTCAAGCTAATCCTGCCATCAACACCATCATGCTCGTCATCTCTTACAGTGGGGCAAAAAAGTATTTAGTCAGCCACCAATTGTGCAAGTTCTCCCACTTAAAAAGATGAGAGAGGCCTGTAATTTTCATCATAGGTACACTTCAACTATGACAGACAGAATGGGGGGAAAGAATCCAGGAAATCACATTGTAGGATTTTTAATGAATTAATTGGTAAATTCCTCGGTAAAATAAGTATTTGGTCACCTACAAACAAGCAAGATTTCTGGCTCTCACAGACCTGTAACAACTTCTTTAAGAGGCTCCTCTGTCCTCCACTCGTTACCTGTATTAATGGCACCTGTTTGAACTCGTTATCAGTATAAAAGACACCTGTCCACAACCTCAAACAGTCACACTCCAAACTCCACTATGGCCAAGACCAAAGAGCTGTCAAAGGACACCAGGAACAAAATTGTAGACCTGCACCAGGCTGGGAAGACTGAATCTGCAATAGGTAAGCAGCTTGGTGTGAAGAAATCAACTGTGGGAGCAATTATTAGAAAATGGAAGACATACAAGACCACTGATAATCAACCTCAATCTGGGGCTCCACGCAAGATCTCACCCCGTGGGGTCAAAATGATCACAAGAACAGTGAGCAAAAATCCCAGAACCACACGGGGGGCCCTAGTGAATGATCTGCAGAGAGCTGGGACCAAAGTAACAAAGGCTACCATCAGTAACACACTATGCCACCAGGGACTCAAATCCTGCAGTGCCAGACGTGTCCCCCTGCTTAAGCCAGTACATGTCCAGGCCCGTCTGAAGTTTGCTAGAGAGCATTTGGATGATCCAGAAGAGGATTGGGAGAATGTCATATGGTCAGATGAAACCAAAATAGAACTTTTTGGTAAAAACTCAACTTGTCGTGTTTGGAGGAGAAAGAATGCTGAGTTGCATCCAAAGAACACCATACCTACTGTGAAGCATGGGGGTGGAAACATCATGCTTTGGGGCTGTTTTTCTGCAAAGGGACCAGGACGACTGATCCGTGTAAAGGAAAGAATGAATGGGGCCATATATCGTGAGATTTTGAGTGAAAACCTCTTTCCATCAGCAAGGGCATTGAAGATGAAACGTGGCTGGGTCTTACAGCATGACAATGATCCCAAACACACCGCCTGGGCAACGAAGGAGTGGCTTCGTAAGAAGCATTTCAAGGTCCTGGAGTGGCCTAGCCAGTCTCCAGATCTCAACCCCATAGAAAATCTTTGGAGGGAGTTGAAAGTCCGTGTTGCCCAGCGACAGCCCCAAAACATCACTGCTCTAGAGGAGATCTGCATGGAGGAATGGGCCAAAATACCAGCAACAATGTGTGAAAACCTTGTGAAGACTTACAGAAAACGTTTGACCTCTGTCATTGCCAACAAAGGGTATATAACAAAGTATTGAGATGAACTTTTGTTATTGACCAAATACTTATTTTCCACCATAATTTGCAAATAAATTCTTTAAAAATCAGACAGACAATGTGATTTTCTGGATTTTTTTTTCTCATTTTGTCTCTCATAGTTGAAGTGTACCTATGATGAAAATTACAGGCCTCTCATCTTTTTAAGTGGGAGAACTTGCACAATTGGTGACTGACTAAATACTTTTTTGCCCCACTGTAGATTGTTACCCTGCCATGCCAAGTCTCCATCGTAACTCAGCACTGGGTCATGCAGCAGCATTGCATTTTGGATCTTTGAGTCTAATATTTGCTGTCTCCATTACTTTTACTTTGGATTTCTCATGAACATGACCTCTCTCTTCACTTGTCAGTTATCGTGACTCAAGCTAATCATGGGCATCTATGAGCTCATGCACACAGAGATGGGCAGATAGCACTGTGGTACCCCACTCCTGACACTGCATGAGCAGAATTATGAAAAGATGTGGGCAGCTGATGTCGCATCTCAGAGGAAGCACGTGATGGCCTTAATCCTCCCTCATTGGAAGCTGTGGCATGATCAGGGAGACGGGTCTGGTGGGTAGGAACTTGGCATGAGTAAATTAGGGAGGAACAAACACACTATTCGTTTCGAGTCAGTTAACACGTCAGATGTTGACACGTATGACTAGCAGTCTTCAGCAGAGCTCTCCATTCAGCACGGTCTTGAGCTGCCTCCTCTATGATATTCCATAGCTTCAAGTCAGCACGGACAGCTTCTTTCCAGCTTTTTCGAGATCGGCCACGGTCGTTCGCTCCTTCAACTTCCAAGGTAGTACATCTGTTGAGCCAAGAATTACTGAGTTGGATGTGTCCACACCAACGGAGATGATTGCATCTGAGGACAGTATCAAGGCGATGGAGGTTCAGCATCCGCAGAAGAGAAGACGTGCTAATTCGTGTTCCTCTTTTGACATTGCACATCCAGAAAAGCATAGCTCTTTCATTACGCTCAAGCCGTTTTGAGTCATCTCTTCGGAGTGCCCAACATTCAGAACCGTATAACATGGTGCTACGCACACAACTGCTGTATAGTTGACCATGGGTATGAAGTGAGACAGCTTTGCAGGTTAACAATGACAGCAGCTCTCTAAACTTTCCCCAAGCAGAATGAGTCCTGATAATCGTTGCCAGTTCACAACCACCTCCTGGGCAGATACCATCACCAAGGTATACGAAGCTATCGACGACCTCTAGTTTGCTACCTGCCAACATTACCTCACTGCATGGTCTTGCATCAATCGGCCGAGCTCCTCTGAGACACTCAGTGCGTTTACATGCACATAGAGAAAGTCGAATTTCTGCCGTTGCTCAACTGAAATCGAAGCTCTAAATGGCATGTAAACACCTTAGCTCGGCTGAAATTGAACCGAACATGATTTCTCGCAATCGAGCTACACGACCTAGATTATGCGATTGTAGCCGAGCTACTTAGTGCATGTAAACCCTATCGAGCTACGTAGTCGAGCTACTTACTTCAGCACTGCCCCTTCCGGAAGTGACGAGACCAAAAGCGGGAAAAACAACAGTCTCGGTCGGCATGACAACGAATCATGACAACGGCATGAATCTTTTCTTTTTGTGGCATTGTTTGCACTGTTAAAATTTAGCTCACTTACTGTATCACCAAATACATCTGTACAGCTGTTGCATAGCTGTGAATTGTGTGCATAAACAAGTCATTGTATTTGTGTGTGTGTGTGTGTGTGTGTGTATATAATGTCCAACATCTGAAGAATGTCAATAAAAACAAAACAATTGAACTTTGTGTGTTTATTAAGACATAAGTTAAATTGTAAGCAAAAAAAAAAAATTTTTTTGTAAGCAAAAAATGGACTTTAGAAAAATATTATTGTGCAAAATAAGTTGCCTTACAAAACAGTGGTCTGCGCCGGACAGTTTGTAGCCATACAGTCTGTTAGAGCAAGCCTAACAGCTTGAGCACGGAACTGCCAGTGTTGCCAGATTGGGGGGTTTTAAGTGCATTTTGGCAGATTTGAACACGTTTTGGGCTGGAATACGTCAGCAGTATCTGGCAACACTATAGCTCTTCATGATGACAACCGGAAGTGTACCAACACGATGGGGCGTGTAGCGCCACGTGTGGCTCGGGTGCACAATGCACCTTGCACAATAGCCTGATTTCACTTGTGCATGTAGGATTGGATTTCTCTGGCACCCCTGTTGGGACCCTTTGCTCGATTACCGACAGCAGCTCGATTTGGATGTGCATGTAAACGTACTGACTGCTGTCCAACGTTTAGACAAATGCATAAATTATGCACGTACTGTATGAAAGGGGAAATCCTCTGGTTTTGTTCAGTGATATTATACTGTGGAAATGTGGGATCATTTTTGTTACTGTGCTGTACATTACCAGTCGAAATGTGCCTTATGAGAAACAGACGTTCAGTGCTTTATCCATCCATAATCTATACCGCTTATCCATCAAGGTCACTGGGAAAGTCTAAATGTAAACCCTAGACAAGTACCTGATCCACAGCACGCGTGCGAAAGACAGACAGAGAGAGAGGCAGGTTGATACTGAGTCGGCTACATGGAGGTGATGTGCTGACGCAGCAGGATCTAGGTGATCGCTGCATGAAAGGGGGTCGACAGAGAAAGACCATGCTCTGTGCATGTGTGTGACTGGTGCCTTACTGTATCCTCACTGTACTACACAATCTGCCTCACACACTCCCTAATCTATCACCACCTACTTAGCCAAGGTCAACAACTGTTAAGTAAACATACACCGACAAGCTGTCCAAGTGTGCCATATATGGCGCGAGAGAGACAGACAGACAGAGAGAGAGAGAGAGAGAGAGATTTTAAATCAGCATATAAAGGCAACAGACACCAGCAGACTGAGATTGGGTAAGAAAGCTGTGTGTTAGTGTGTGTGGGCGACATTTCTCTGCTCTCAGAAATCAGATTAAATCTCATCCATGTTCAAGAGGGAATCCTGTTCCTCTCCGTCCACACGGTATGTAAAGACAGATGGGTTTTGGAATTGAATTCAGGTGACACATTTAAAAAGCACGGTACCCTTTCTCACGGCTCAATGAATCGGAACCAGATTTAAAAACACATTAGAACCGTTTCTCCTCCCCCACTTCCCTCAACACACACACCCTTCAAGCCTAATGGTTCAAGTAGCACAATATTCTAATAAGCAGCCTAATCATCATGTTATGTGCATTTCTGATTTATGTTTATCTGTGAAATGAAAATGCTGAACATGAAGCAATACTTCTTGAGCATTGTGAATACATCCTGAAGAACTCTGCTGTATTTTTGCCACATTACCTACACACAGCGTACAGATCGCTGTCCAATCTCTCCCATCAATATGCAGTCCTCTCTCTCCCTCGCAGAATTAGAGGAAATCAGCATTTTAATCTACAAATGCTTGTGGCAATTAAGACAAATCAAGTAAATCTTTTGCAGTTTAGAGCCCTTACGCTCTGTGTTAACACCGATCTATGGCCCTGTCCACACGGCAACGGATTTGGGTGAATCTGATAAAATTGTTTATCGTTTCGGCCTGGCGTCCACACGGCACCGGCGTTTTGGGTGCCCCAAAACGAAATCTTTTGAGAACGGGTTCCAGAGTGGAAAGATCTGGCAACGGTGCCGTTGCGAAGTCGTCTGGAGGAGTAGAATGGATTTGTTTACGATGACGTCACAGCCACATGTGCTTCACGCCGGGTAGAAGTGTAACGAACTCGATGCGAGTTGTCAACAAATCCTATAACTTGGTTTATGAAACGCGCTTACAAAATATTTTCACTGTGAATATTTATTGTGTAATGGTGCAAAGTGAGAGAGAGAGAGAGAGAGAGAGAATAGCCCTTAGGGCAGAGTCAATCCCGCCAGCAAAAATAGTGGAAAAAAAAGGAGCGATCTCACCTCTTCAGATGTTGGTTTAAGTCCTACAATACATTCCTCAAAAAGGGTGTAGAAGAACAAATTAATCCATCAACGTGTAGCATTCAATTTATTCCGGACCATTAAAGACGCCGCCTTCCGCGTAGAATCATACGTCACCCTCGCTGCCATATTGGATGGGGCAAAGCGGAGAATAAAGATGCCTCATTCATGTGCTGCGTTTAACTGTACCAACAGGTTTGCCGTCCAAACGAGATCACATGGGATTACCTTTCACAGGTGAGACTGGAAAAATACTTTTCATTGTATTTGGTCATTATAACGTAATTTTACGAACAGATTTTTCTGACTGTGGCTAATATGAAGTCTTGAGCATAATAGTTTATGCGCATGCGTCCTTACTACTTCTATTATTCTGGTGTCTCCGATGGGACCGTCTTACAGCGCACCTAGAGGTGTGGCATGTGTATTGCATCGTTTTCAGCAAGCGTTGCGTTGCCATATGTACCTGATATTTTACTGATCCGTTGCCCATGTGGACGCGATATTTTTTTTTTTAAATCTCGTTGCCGTTGTCATGTGGATGTAGCCTAATTTACAGCTGTAGCCACTGAAACTGAGCCACAGAGCCATTTGAAGCAGAAAAGGCAAGTGTCCGCAAACATCCGACATGGCTTGGAAAAAAGGTTTCTTTGAACTGGATGATTGCCCCCTCACCCCTCAAGCTTCTCTACATTCTTTCCTGTGCCACTTTTCTTTGATTGCCTGTGTGTGTGTGTGTGTGTGTGTGTGTGTGTGTGTGTGTGTGTGTGTGTGTGAGAGAGAGAGAGAGAGAGAGAGAGAGAGAGAGAGAGAGAGAGAGAGAGAGAGAGAGAGAGCTAAGCACTGTGGAGTAGGACATGACATTGATCTCATTCTCAGAGTGTCACACAGTCATAAATAAGAAATACTTCAGTTAACACTTCATCCACACACCCAGTGATTCCAGACAAGCGAACTAGGGAGCAGCTCATCACAACATGCACACGCACGCGCCCAGCAGAAACGTGGACCCGCACTGGCTAGTACGGTTATGGAGGGCGCGTCCTAGACATCCACACTGTACAAACACACCCACTGCAAAAAATTTTAAACTGAATTTGAGGAGAAAATTACGTACTACTGGTGAAATTCTCTCGCTGCATGGACAGATATTTTTACTTGATAAGATAGAATAAATTGGCTGCAAATCAAGAACTAAAGTTGAATAATCTCAGAACTGGTGTCCTGTAGTCTTCTAATAGGAAATGTTATACCCTGTCCACACTAGGGATTTTGTACCGATACGAAACTACTTTCGTACCGCAACACCTGTCCACACTAGCAACTATACCGGTACTGTAGCGGTATAACTGTATCGGTACGAAACCCACAAATGTATGGGTTTCGTACCGGTACAGTATCGGTACTGTAGCGCTTCGCTGTAGTGTGGACAGATGAAGCGGCTCTGTATCGATACAAATATAATGCGCATGCGAAAACGAAACGACCGTGGAGCTACTCTAGTGCAATATCACGTCCTGATGTGCAATATTACAATATCACCTTGTCACTTTAACTACAATGCCACTCTAATCATAGTCATTTTAATTTTATCCACGAGTCATTTTATTTGTCATTTTATCTGCTGCCTTTATTTATTTATTTTTTCTTTTACTTTGTTACTGGCAACAGGCCTGCCATTGTATATCGTACATAATACGCTTTTTTTCCCCCTTTCCCACCCATTTTTGTGATTTTTATTCTTTTTGTGATTTTATTTTCTTGCTCTTTTAATGTACTGCTCTTCGCCCTTCTAATTGCCCTTCGGGAATAAATAAAGTTTTGTCTAAGTCTCTAAGTCTAAGTCTACATGGAGCAAAGAAAGGGGGGGGAGAAAGGGAGGGGGGAGGAGGGAGGGAGGGAGGGGGAAAGAGGGAGGAAGAAAGGAGGAAGAGGGGAAAAGGGAGAGAAAGGGAGGGGAAGAGAAGGAAAGAGGGAGAAAGGGAGGGGGGAGAAAGGAAGATTCGTTTTCTTTGTTTCTTTCTCAACTGCCTCGCGCGTTTTATACGATTCGACTGAATAAATGACCACCAGAAATACAGACTGTACATTGACAAAAAGCACACACACGTTGTTTCATCCGCCATATTCTCGGAAGGAAGTTACTCGGTAACCACGGAAACATTTCGCGCACGCGCATTTCAACTACCGTGAAAGAAAACCGCAAACATTTCTCGCTAGTGTGGACAGATGCACTAAACTGTACCGGTATACTTTGTATCGATACAGTTATACCACTTTCGTACCGGTATAAGTGTGAACACAGTGTTAGAGATTGTTTCAACTATAGAGATCTTGCAGTCACGTGACCGGAAAGTTAACAGCCGCCATCTTGTCGGCAAACAACACCGCTGAATACTGCTGCACTTGTGTACAGAATGGATCAATTTCAACCGACGGACTACACGGCTCATTTTTCTAATGAACAGATAACTAGCTATATGGCTAAAATAAATGATCTACAGATTAGTGACCCTTATGGCTTACCGGATGGAGTTTTCACGACCGTGTCAGTGGATGTTGAACTGCTAGAGGTGGAATACCCAGACGTGTATAATTACCTCATCAACTTTCCCTCGCTGTTCAGTGGTGAAGCACTGCGTGCTTATAAATCTCTGGACAGTTATCTTTACAGAAATTCAGGATTTGTCAGCCGCGGCATCTTGTAAACAAGAAAATAATCCTCATTGGACGGGTAAGTCACTTAAGTATTGAGTACTAATACTAGATATATCAGTAGTAGCTATCTAGTAGCACTGACCAGCCGATTATAGAACAAGGTAATTCCAGCTGTAATTCCAAATCGTCCGTCTTGTTTACCATGGATCTGGCGTTGGAGAGTTAGAGGCTTAGCAGTGGAGATTTGAGTGGCTGTTTTCTGAGCTTAGTCAACAGGCCGGCTCTGCCTGCAGCCTCGCTTTTGCTTCCGCTCCCGGCGCCGCCTCCTTCGCTTTGCTTCCGCAATACTGATAAATCATAATTCTTAGAATTATAGATGTGCTCGTCTATGTCATAGATATTGGTAATGATACACTTGACACTTCACAGCCAAAACGTGGAAAGGGAAAATGAAAGGGTGACTGACAAATGTTTAAAGGCCACTGTTTATCACTGATTTCTCATAACAGTTAGGGTAACTGTCAGGGTCCCGTGGCAGCCTATGAAACTTTCTTCCCAATTTCTGACCTCTCCTGTTGTGGCATTTATATGCCATACAACTCTCCGGTATTGTGGCACGGTAATATTTGAAGATTTCGGCGAAAAATAATGAAAGTCAGTGTCGGTAAGACAGCGGAAATATGGCGTTTTACCAACAAGATGGCGTCTGTCTACAATCTGGAGCGGATGTGACGTCACATGCAAGTGCTCCATTGAAGATATTTTCACTTGCTAAGACATCGTTTTTTGCAGTGCAGTGCCTGACCAGCTACCTCCTAAGTGAGGCTTCACATGCTGCTGTTACACAACCAGCACAAAGAGTGTTAAGCCTCCCCCCCCCAACACAAAATGCACTATTACAGGACATGAGGTTAACCTGACGACGCAATGATCCGATTTTATACACGGCCTTCAGCCACTCAGCATGAAGCAGAAAAGGGATTAATGCGAGTGCATTTACTTGTGGAAGGCTTTTCATGCAGAGCTGCACAGCACTCCACACAGAGCTAATGGACAATAAAAGTCTGTGTGCTGTGCACAGAGAGAGCTCTGCCATCGCTGGGGAGACGGATGGTCATTAATACGCCCTGCACAGACGCGCACAGACACACACGTGCTTCTGGGTGGAGGTGACTGGGTTGAGTCATTTTGGCAGTTTTCCAGGAATCTTCTATTTAAAAATCAGCTTGTCAGAAATAAATCGAGTAAAGTGTGAGAAGATAAAAGTCCCTGTGAAACAGCTTTGGAGCCCTAGTTGGATTCCGTATGTTGACGTATATCCTTTTAAAACAGGAAGTCAAAGTGACTGGTGCAGCGCTTGACTGACTTACACACTAGCCAATTGCTAGAGGTACGCTACAGCACCGCTGAATCGAAACGAACTCGATGGCAGTTCAGTGAACGAGCTAGAATATTAAACTCCCTCCTGCTGTGAATGGTGCCACTTATGCCGCTTTTCCACTACCAACGCGGCTGAGTTGGGCTGAGCCGTGCTGTGCTGAGTCGGGCTGAGCGGGGCTGTTGGAGTTGCATTTCGACTACAACCGCGCTGAACCGTGCTGGCTGGAAGTGGGTGACACATTGGGTGGAGTTAGCGAAAGTGGGTGGACGTCATGTGATGTCGTTAGGCGGCGCAAACAGTGACATCAGTGACCTTTTAAGCGGTAGTCTCACGACCCGGATAGCAAACAATAAACATGGAGGACATGGAGTCGTTAGTGTTGCTGGTCTTGGTGCTGTGGCTTGTTGTCACCGACAACGCCAACAGATACTGGCAAGAGCGTATAGATGAGGCGAGGCGCACAAGACTTCAGAAATTCTCGTAATTCGTAATTCTTCCGGGTTTACGGTGTTTACAGATCCCAGCGTGCTCGCGGGGTGTATGAGGACACTCCTCCTCACCAATCAGTGCACAGGGGAGTGTCTCCTCACGCCCCTAACCCCACTCGGCTCGGTTTGGCTCGCTTCAGCCCCACTCCAAAACCGTGCGAGTTTTGGGTGCTAAGCAGGGCTGAAGCGAGCCGAGTCGTGCTGTTCTGAGGTAGTCGAAACGCGAGCTGTGTCGGGCTGAAGTGAGCTGAAGCGAGCTGAAAAAGGGTAGTGGAAAAGGGCCATAAGAAACCATAAACATGGCTCAGGACTGCAATGGCTACAGTATGAACAGTTTTGCACTCAAATCTCCATCACCTAACAGGTGACAACGGAGTATAATGAATTCGGGAACAACTCCGATGCTCATTCATAAGCTCTAATTCCTGGCGACACAATTGCACTTCTTGACGATATAGTACACGGTTTTAGCGGGGAATTATTTACGATCGAAATACCCGTCACATGACCCAGATGAAGACGGATGGAAAAGGGAATAACGTGAAGGAAGACGCACAGCCAAAAACGCACGTTTTCCTGCAAGCGGGGAACGATAAAACGAGAATCACAAGCTATTTTTTCCTATATATACTGCCCATAACAGAGTATAAAACGTACAAAAAAGCCTCACCACCAGTTTTGATTTCTGAGACGCTTTAAAAGATGGCAAATCCAACTCCGCTAGAACACAATGCTCATCGGGATATTTTTATTCAGCTATAACTGACTGTAATTGATGCCAAATTGCTCCCTCTTCTTTGAAAAGCAGAGGCCTTGCCATTTCATCCTTGCATTTTAGATGAAAAGCTCTTAAGAGGCGTTTTATTATTGTACGCTCTCCCGTTTAAAATTCCCCCTTTTTAGTTGTGCTTCTTTGAAATGCCACTGATAAGACCCTGGTTTTGGCATTTCAGTGAAGATGGAGTACTATCTCTGCTGAGCTGTTACTATAACTCGTGAAGAAGTCCACAATAAGGCATTTGCAGAGTCATTCTGCTGCATGTCGGATTCAGCGTGGTGAGCCGAGACAGCAGCCAGCTCTGTCCTCATAGCCCACTCATGTCCCGGCTGAGGACCCGCGCCCTGCAGGGACACGCCGAATCTTGTGTGACCTTCAAAGTACTCGGCATTCAACACTTAACATGCTTCTTTCATGATTTCGTGTGTGAAAGATAGAATTGCACGATAATTGCACTGATTTAATGTGTCCTAATCTAGTCAGTAAGTGACCAGCTGAATGTTCGGTGGAAGCTGACGCATAGCAAGCAACAGACAAATTGGAAAATACATTCACTGGTAAAATACAATAGTGGCCATGACTTATTAGATACAGAAACAAGATACATCTGAAGTAAGCCTCATTTATTTATTTATTTTTCGTAGTCCGGTTTCCATCAAATCGTGTGCTCTAATTGGCTCGCGAGCAGTCCAGAATCCTATGATCCGGACCCCGGTTACGGACCTTTGGCGACTCGCTTGTTCACAACAACAAACAGAAGCAATTTGTCAACGTTTATTTTTGCATTTCTCAGTATAATAGATAGTTTTCACATGACGTCACAGAGTCGGGGATTCCCTAGTGGCGGCCATCTTGCGGGTCAAGCTTACCGTACAGGTGACTGAGCACACATTGTAATGCGCGAGTACAAAGTCTTCAAAAGAACCCAAGCAGGCTATTTAAAGCTAGCAACGGTGCACACCTGTTGTATTCACGGCTTTCGTAATAGGTCAGATGATGACGTCAAGTGGAGCTTTTATGGAATTCTCACTGTACGGGAGCACGAAGGCGAGCAAACAAACTCAGCATACAAAGGAGAAATCTATGGCTTGCGAGAATCAACCGCAAGGATTATCAGCCTTCCAAACACAGCAAAGTCTGCTCCGATCATTTTATAAGTGGTAAGTTGTTTAAATAAACAATCAATTGTGTTTTAAGTTTGTTTTTGGAAACCAAAACATCGTGTGAACAATCTCTGGAGAATGCCTAACTGGAACCGCTGAGTGTACGTTTACATTGTAATGTACACTTGATATCGCTCGTTTGTCACGTTTCTATTTGAAACTTGTCACTTCACTCACGCAAGGGTCATTTTTGAAAAACATTTTAGGTCTATTCTGTATGATTTGATTTGTGTTTGGGATGCAAACAGTGCGCCTTTTGGCGGATGCCGCCTGAATTGTGCAGATCCGAATTTTTTGGGGGGGGCGTTGGAGTGTCTGATTATAATTTCAAAGTAAATTCTGTATTAAAATTACTAAATAAGCAAATCCGTTACAGTCCATGAAAAAGGAAGTATAAGGATGAGAAAAAAAAAAAAAAACAGTTTAAATCGCAAAGCTGCGCACATTTGCGCAACCCGAGCGGTGTGCAGGACTGCGCAAATGTGCGCAGCTTTGCGATTTAAACTGTTTTTTTTCCCCTCATCCTTATACTTCCTGTTTCATGGACTGTAACGGATTTGCTTATTTAGTAATTTTAATACAGAATTTACTTTGAAATTATAATCAGACACTCCAACGCCCCCCCCCCAAAAAAAAAAAAAATTGGATCTGCGCGATTCAGGCGGCATCCGCCAAAAGGAGCACTGTGAATATATAAAGTTGTATATATCAGACAGCCTTTAAAGTTTGATGAAGTCAGTTTCAGGCTTTGGAGCAGACTTTGGCAGTTTCAGGCTTTGGCAGCCCTGCATAGTCACTTGAAAATGCATCTTTGTCCACTTCGTAGGGGTCAATTCCCCCAATCAAGGCCAGTTTGGCTGCATACCGTTGTCGTGAGATGTCGTGTAATGTATCTATATACTTCTGTTTGCTTGATTTTGCCAACATTGATCTTTATTTTAGAAAACTGACTATATAACTTCATAAATTCGACCGAGATAACGTAGCCGGTAGTGGCGATGGTCCGTTTTGTTTGCCCCGCAAGATGGCGGCTGGGGGGGCGTTCCCCGGAATGTCGTGACGTCAGTGAAAACTATCTATAGCATTAATTTTACAGCATGGATAGCGATAATGACAGTGTTCACAGCGAAAGCGAGTTTTACTACCCTGAGGAAGACGAAATAAAAAAACATTTCAGGAGAAAGCCGAGTAGCAGGTTTGTTCGAAATAGGGTTTCCCTTTCGGCCGCGCTCTGATTGGCTGGCGTATCCTACGATACGGACCCCGGTTACGGACCTCTGGCGACTCGCTCAAGCACAACAACAAACATAGTAGCATTTTTTTTGTCAACATTTTTTTAATAAGATTTATTTATAAGATTATCAAAAATCTTATAAATTTTTGCCAGCATTTCTCAGGAGAATAGCATTAATTTTACAGCATGGATAGCGATAACGACAGTGTTCACAGCGAAAGCGAGTTTTACTACCCTGAGGAAGAAGAAATAAAAGAAAACATTTCAGGAGAAAGCTAAAAACCTCTAATTGTTGCTAACGCCGAGCAAAAACATGGCTGAATCCTGAATGACTCAATTTTGTATAAATAGGGGACTACATAGGCGGCAAAATGTAGGTTTTTTCCTGCCATGGAAGTGCACTTGTATACTGAGGAGGAAGCCATTTGCATTACAGCCGTGAACGAGGATTCAAAATGGCGGCTCGGCTCGGTTTTCCCTTTCGGGTGCTCTCGTTTTCTGTTAGAATTTGGTAAAGAAAAAATAAATATAATTATTTACCAGCTGGGAGGTCCGTATCATGAAATACCGTGATCTCGGCCTTGAACACTGACCTTGGCCCAGAGGGCCTCGCTCAGTACTTTCAAGACCTTGGTCACAGTATTTCACGATACGGACCTCCCAGCTGGTAAATAACATGTATTAAAGGAGAACTAAAGTCATTTTTAAAACTTGCTTTATTTCTGAATTAACGCGTTATTCAATTACGTTTTCGGTTTTAGTAACCTTATATCGTGACTCTTACTGTCAACTAATTATACTTATCGGCCTGTTCGGTTTTTAGCCATGTTGAATGTAGTTCGTTTGGTCCACGGCAGGCGTCGCTTATCCACGCGATCTTCACGAGACTTGTGCGAGACTTCGAAACGTGAAGTGTCAGCGCCGCCATTTTGAAAACTGTTTTCCATATTGCACAAAACCGAGTTTAAATGACGATTACTGCCTACTTTTTTCCAAACTTTCCTGATTGCTATCAAAACAAACACAACTTCCGGCTTGATTACATCAGCATTCGAAAGAGGGCGCGCGCGTCTTTTGACACCGTTGGTAGATGTTGGTCACTGATTTCCGCTGTACGTTTTACTTCCGTCCTACGATGTCTCGCACAGGTCTCAACGAATCTCGTTTACGGCCATCGCTTTGACATATGGACTGATGTATTACAGAGCATATTTCAAACACTCATAACTTGCTATAGCAGCGACAAAATAGCTATCAACAATGCATTACGATATTTAATAAAATGAGAAATAGCATTTTGATGATAAAAAAAATTTGCCTTCAGTTCTCCTAGACGTATCGTCTGTAGTTTGTACAGGCTATACATGTCCAATTCCTGTAACCTGAAAAAGAGAAGGAAAACTTACCAGCGCAGACTTGCCGACACCTCCAGAACCGAGGACTACTAACTTGTATTCGCGCATCATGCAGTGTGTCCGTCAACCACCTAAAAAAAAAAAAAAATTAAATTAAATATAAAAATTACCATCTTCATCATTTAGTATCAGGATTATATCCAGACTCTAAATATTATTCTCATTAGTTAAAATGCACGTGTTCCACACCCTGTGTTCACCTGTTCCTTTTATACACCGTGTATCTGGATTGAAAACAAATTCACAAGCATTTATACTTAACCCGAGCCCTCTAAGCAAATGAAACTTCACCACGAACATGCTGAATCGCTTTTCATTTCCAGTTGTTAGATGCAAAAATTGTGTGCGATTTTGCATGTCGTTTTTAATTTTGTATAAAAAGTGCCAATGTCAGCAGTCATGGGCTGCGTGTTCTAATACAGCATGCGGAGAGCAGGATTTGTGGCTTGGAGCAAATGGGGTTTCCAATATGGCTTTTAAAAGCGACCATGGAAAAAAATCCCGACATAATCCTGATGCTCAAAACAACCAGGTGCAAATAGGATACGAGACCTGTTTGAGCTGGACGAAGACGTCTCTCTCAACACGGCAAACAAAACCCCCTTCACTATAACCGAGGCTGCGGAAAATGAATATTTTCATACTCTGATTATTCAAATGAACTCCTTTATAACAGATTAAATCATCTTAAATATGGCTTATAACTTAGAATGGGTGGAACAAATATATCATTTGGCATGGTTTTTTTTCTTCCTACAACGTACAACACATTTATCATCTTGTTACTCTGTACGAAACAGCATTAAACCCATCCCCCCCAGACGATTCGTTTTCTTTAAAACTATAAAAATACTACTGTTCTGGAAACAGCTTTCACATAGTGCAACGTCGTGCAACAGTAGCAGTGCTGCTGCTGCCGCCGCCACCAACACCAATTTCACAAGGGCATTACACTTTACCCAGGCCTACATGAGATCAAGTTTCTAATGCTGGTTAAGAAAAAGCTGCGTCGAATATCAACATCCACGTCAATAAACCTGCCGAGTCACAAGACACACAGCAACCGAAGGAATTTGACATTACAACCATCTTTTACATGAAACTGGAAATGGAGAACATCACAATGCTGGTTAGGGTGCATCAGTTGCCCCTTAAAAATGAAAAGTTCCTCCGATCATGATGCATTTTTGTTTTTATGTTCCTTTTGGTAAGAAAACACACTGGATGAAATATTTTGACAAAATTCAAAAGTTTAATGGTGGCACCAGGAGCTCAAAGTTATGGAAAAAGCTGCTATTTCATGACTTTGACAAAATTTCGATCACTTTTCATGAAACATTATGGCACCTTATAGAGTATACCAAATATCTTAGATACACATTTTTAGTACATACTCTAAATATATTATCAAGCACAGTTTGAGTTTTAGCTGTTCATTGAATCATTGTTCAACTACTTTTAAACCAGACCTGGGCATTTTCAGGCCCGCGGGCCGGATCCGGCCCTTTGGTTCATTCTGACCGGCCCGCGTAAGGTTAATTAGAAATTACAAAATAAACGTATTTTCTAATTTTACCTCATGTATGGACTGAATGTGCATTGCTTTTATTTTGAAGTTGTGTTCAACAAAAACGCAATGCGCGCGACATGAACATGACATGAAATCCCACGAAACCTAATCCCGCAATAACTACTTCCGTAATTTGTCCAGACCAACCACAAACTTGTACGTCATCCTTCAAACGGTCCAGCCAATCACATAGTGTGACGTCACCAGCAGGCGCCGGAGCCCGAGCCGATCTGTAGATCTGATACCTACACCGAATGGACTGATCATCTGTCAGCTGTGCTTTGCATCTCCACCTCAGACATTCAACCTGACTCTGATGCACTCGTTAAAGAGCAACAGAGACTAGATTTCTCTCAATGAACAAATAAAAAACACCAAATGAGGTGATTAGACTACAAATGTGGGCATCATTATTATAATATGATGTCTCTTGCTTGATATTTGGAGTAGAAAGACAATATTGTGGTGTCTTTATTGTAGTGCTGTCAAAAACGTCGTGTTATTAACGTGTTAACTTGACTCAATTTTAATGGCGATAATTTTTTTATTGCGAGATTAACGCTCTGACATGATGTAGGTTTTTCATAAGCTTTTGAAACTGCCAGGAACTTGGAACAGAGACTTTGCTTAGAAAACCGATAGCAGCTAGACTGCAATGCCACGCCCCGTACAGCCAGAGTCCTCTGCCCCCCCCAAAGAACCAGCGCGGGCAGGGCGCGCTAGTAGAGATGGGATTTATGGCTCTTTGATGGGATCCGCATCTTTGTGATCCGTTCTTTGAAAAGAGCCGTTCAAAAGACTGGCTCATTTGGCTCTTTTTAAATATTTATTCAGTTTTAAGAAGACAGCGTCTAAAGAAGCCAGATCCCTCTGAACTGTAAACTCAATGCTATCCCAGAAATCCTTCCTGTAATATGCAAATTTGGCCGCCTCTGATTGGACAGCGCGACGAATCAACAGGCAGAAAGTGTAAAAGTACAAAATGTGTTAAGTGAGCTGAAACAGTAAAGATCAGATTCAATGCAATATTTATCAACGAACAACTTAAAGTTAATATAATAGTGTACTTTATATTATAATCAAGCATGTCAAGCCTACCGTCACTGTGTAACCTATCTCTCTGAATAGAGTTGTAGACTAACTCAAGCAGTAGATCACTTCACTCATGGTTCTCTTGCTAGCCCCGCGCCGGTGCTCGGCTTAGGTTTCACTTTGCAGTGGCTGTGTCAAGACGTGTTATGCTTTGCAATTTAAAAAAAAAAAAAAAAACTGTTATAAAGCAAGCCCATTCACTTTTTTATGCTGATAAGAGAATTACAATGTTTTATGTGACAAAAATGTGCGATTAAATTGCGATTAATCGCGAGTTAACTATGACAGTCGCAACATTAATCGCGATTAAATATTTTAATCGCTTGACAGCACTACTTTATTGTGTTTTGGGGTGAATGTGACTGGAAAAAAAAAAAGGTACAAACGTTCACATTTTGTTGACCATTGTTTTGGGAAATTTGATTGAATAAAGGACATTTTTTTGTAAGGCAACCTCGTTTTTTCCATACTCTTACCAGTCTTAGCAGCTTGTAAAAACAATGATATTTATTGCTTTATATAAAGAAACACAATATTATGCAGAATTTAGTTCAGCCTTATGGTCCGGCCCGCCACAAAATTTTCTGTTTCTCATGTGGCCCTATGGAAAAAAATAATTGCCCACCCCTGTTTTAAACAATACAAATGTATTATGAAATCACATTAATGCTTCTCAATTCCTTGCAAAGGTTCTTAACATGATCTCTGGCTCACAAGAAATCAATAAATGGAGTCCAACATTGTGATTCAAACCTTACCCGAAAGCATAAAATAAGCGTTTTTTGGCAAAAAATGAACCTCATGGTGCCACCATTAGACTTTTGAATATGGTCAAAAAATTTTTACAGGATGTCTTTATTGGTGAAAAGGAACACCCAAACAAAAACGCATCAGATTTTATGAAAGTGAGGGCAACTGATGCGCCCTAATGCTGGTGGTCAAGTGTCACGAGCCGATTTGAATATTAGGAACGCAAACGGATTTCAGTCTGCGTTTCCAGAAACGCATTTTAATAAAAGTGAAATTGAGTGTGGACAAAAATCATATGAGGTTACAGTCACAAATTGAATTGGCCTAATGGTTAGAGAAACAGCTTTGGGACCAAAAGGTTGCTGGTTCGATTCCCCAGACTAGCAGGATTGACTTAAGTGCCCTTGAGCAAGGCACCTAACCCCCAACCGCTCCGGCAAGAGTGGTGGCGTACCTTGTGTCTGATTAGCCAAAGAAAAACTGATGTGATCATCAGTTCGGGCATTGAACCTGACCAACTGAACTGAAATCCATCACACAATTTGTTAAGCCAGTTTAAGTTTCTACTACAGAAGGCTACCATTAAAGCTGCGGTTAGAAGCATCAGGTTCGACCGGTGATAGAGTGTTTGAAGCACGAAAGGCATATAACCGGTCTGCTATCAGACAGATAGATGTGAGGGCTGCTTCTTGTTGGAAGTGTTAACCTATCTGCTTGTGACTAGAGCTGGTGTGAAGTTTCCACTAACGCTGGGCGAGCTCTTGACTTTCACTACAAGCATGCAGACTCATGACATGCTAAACGCTCTGCACTCGCTTTGCTCTACAGGTCACAGATCTTGCAGAAATTCATGAGTGCTTCTGATCAGATCGGAAGGCAGCACCTTAACTAACCGAGCTTATACGCGCCACGTGAGAAGCACAAAAACTTCAGTAAAGGGTGTGGTAGAACCCAACATAGCTTAGCACGTGCACACACGACCACATGCAGACTATCTGGCGCGCAGCTGTGCTCCTGTCTTAATTCCTTTATCTTATTCTCCATTTAGCACCAGCTGTGGTTACGCTCAGGATGCACTGGAGTCATGAATAAATGCAACAAGTACAACTTCAGTCCCTGTCACTTGTCTGATCCACTCCAGAGCTGATTGTGCACGAGCGTAAGAGGAGAATCAGAAGAGAGGAGACCTGCATCAGATATGAGTGGCCTTTAGTGGGCATCGGTGCCGTGTCTGGTGCCAGGCTGCCTGACACAGAACACTCAGAGAGGGGCGATTAAAGGGATGCGCACAGCACTCAAATGGCCTCTCTGCTACTACATTAAATTTGAGCAAACCTCCTCCGTCTGATTCCAGCCCCTTTAAGCCGAGCTGAAGTAGCTCCCAACCAAAGAACAAATCTTCGGCTGTCATCTAATGCTCTGCTTTCCATTTACATTGGCATGAGGAAGGGAGCGATGGAGATGGGAGTGGGAGAAAAATGGGTTGGTTCAGGGGAAACGAGTTAAAGAGAATAAAAAGAGTGCAAGAATAAAACCTCTGTTGTGACATGCTGGAAAACAAAATGTCCCTATAACAAGACAGAGGCTGGAACCGTGAGGCAGAAATCGTCCATGTTGTATTCGTGACGTGTCCTTCATGAACGATTCGTTCATTTTAAACGAATCTTTTGTAGGACTCGGGGCCTCTGCATGCTCTTGCGACAAGGCTTTCGCAGATAGCTTTTCGCAGACAGTTGTAATTTATCGTTGAGCGGGGAGTAATAGGCGTGCGCGATGTTATTCACCGCCACAACGCAAGGGGGCACGAAATCGCTAGGAGTAGTTGGTGGGTGTGGTTAGTGGAGTGTTTATCCTCCGGTTACTTATAATGACTAGAACTGGAGTCGTATAGATGTACGTACTTCCTCACTTCCTCGATCAACCGCTCTTCGTGCTGCTCCATCTTCGCTCGTGTTTTTAAAAATGGCGGTCGTGAAAACAAACCAAACCGGGAAAGTAGGGAAGCGGAAGTGCGTGTACAGCGGATGTAGAGTGGACCAATCAGAGCCCTCTTGTCTGCGACGCTGTCTGCGAGGCTTCTGCGGTGGTCACAATTTTTGGGAGGTGCACGCAAAGCGTCTGCGAAGGGGGGGGCTACGCAGACGCCATCTGCGAGGACTGCGTTGTCAGCATAAATTGGCCTTCAGGAGTAACGAGTCATCGCAGTGAGCGATTCGTTCACTTTTCCCTGGGTCACACATGCAGGTTCAACTTCGTTCATGAATGGGCCTTTCAATGAACGAGTCTCTCGTTCATTTGTCACACGACCGCCATGTATTCTCCGTACGGAGGCGTTCACGAGTAACTCCAGGTCTTTCAGTTCTGAGTCTCTTGTTCTTTATTCACACAGTTACAGCAGTCATACGACTGGAGACGAGAGGCGAGCTTGCTAACAGGACATTTCTATAGCTAGCTAGCTGAATGGATGTTTAATTTGCCTTTCCATTGGAACGAGGTCATACATTACAGGTCTTCAGTGACCAGGTAGGCGAACGTGAATAACAATAATACAATGAATAGAATGATATTTTTCATCGCTAGGCACAGCGCTCTCGTACCGGCAGTTGAACTTGAAGTAATAAAGTCATCTGAACTGAATAACTCCATAGGCTCTGGTCCAAAAGATTGTTCAAGAGCTTAACAAGAGTGAACTTGTGTATTATACTTTGCCAAGTGACACAAACCATGTTGGTCGTGTGTTTGAGAACCGTTTGGAGTAGCGACAGCATCATACTAGATCCAATGAACAAAATGAAAGAATGATTCGGGAAAAAAAAAAATCGTTCATTTTGATCATGAACAAGATTCAAAGATTCGAGTCAGTAAAAATATCCAAACTTCATCACTACGTGTTTTATATATACACACACAAACATACATTTAAAAAAAAAAAAAAAAAGGGACAAATCAAGGTAGATGTTTAAAATGAGGGCAGCACGGTGGTGTAGTAGTTAGCGCTGTCACCTTACAGCAAGGTGGTTCCGGGTTCGAACCCAGCGGCCGACGAGAGCCTTTCTGTGTGGAGTTTGCATGTTCTCTCCGTGTCTGTGTGGGTTTCCTCCGGGTGCTCCGGTTTCCCCACAGTCCCAAAAACATGCAGGTTAGGTTAACTGGCGACTCTAAATTGACCGTAGGTGTGAACGAGAGTGGGAATGGTTGTGTTTCTGCTTCAACCCTGCGATGATTTGCTGACTTGTCCAGGGTGTATCCCGCCTCTCGCCCATAGTCAGCTGGGATCAGCTCCAGCTTGCCCGCGACCCTGCACAGGACAAGCGGCTACAGATGATGGATGGATGGATGTTTGATTGAAAGGACAATGTTTTAAGAGCCTTGTTGTTGATAATTACTTAAAAAGCTCTATAATGTGAAAACTGAGGCCGATTTTACACTTGGCATTGCGTCCCCTCATTTACATATATAAATGTAAGATATGGAAATAGCCACAAGCGCGCCAGTAGTGTGTTTTGTTTTGGGGTTTTTTTGGTCACGCCACAAAAAAGTGTAAAAAGTAACACTTCAGAAAAAGTGCAGGGTGACATCAAGTGCTTTTCTCCTGACCAATCAGATCACAGGTTGGGATCATGGTGGACAAAGTTGCTGGTGAAACAATCTGGGGTGGGGTTCCCAAAAGCCGCTCAACACTAATACCCCTTTTCCACCAAATCAGTTCCAGGGCTGGTTCGGGGCCAGTGCTGGTGCTGGTTCACAACTCGTTCAACTTGCGAGCCAGCTGAGAACCAGTTTGCTTTTCCATAGCTCGCGGTGCTAAGGGGAGCCACGTCATTACGTCGTTGTATACGTCAGTTACGTCGCTACGTTTGCATAAACCTTGGCGCGAATATCGAAGCAAAAACAACACGGAAGAAGCAGCAGCAGCAACAACAGCAATAATAATAATAATGGATGACTTCGCATTTGTACAGCTGCTGCTTCTCGTCGCATAAAAATGGCGACCTTTCGCGGTCTTGTTATTGTTCTTAACAACTCCGCCCCCCCGCTGACGTAAGCGGTTCTTTCCTCTGGCCCAGCAGAGAGTTGGTGCTAGCCTGGAACCGGTTTTTCTGGCCCCAGAGCCAGTTCTTTGTCAGTGGAAACAGAAAACCCGGTTCCAAACTAAGCACTGGCCCCGAACCAGCCCTGGAACTGCTTTGGTGGAAAAGGGGCATAAGAGCATCTTAACTAGGAGAAGAGAGAAAGCGTTCATTGTGCTGCTCGCTCTACCATTTAAAGATGATCTTTGTCCAGCGATGCTTTTGGGAAACTCGGGCATGTCCAGTTAGTGAGGGAATATGAGGAAATTTATGGCATGCTGACTCAAAAAAAAAAAAAAAAAAACCCTTCTTGGCTATTTATAGGATCATTTCAGAATAATTTATTTTAAGTAACACTGTTTGCAGCAAGGCATAGGCTAAACTGGGGAAAATGTCTATTTTGTGACTCTGGACTTCTCAGTAACAAAAGACCAACATATTTCCGCTTCTTCCTCGACTCCTTGTAGATTCAGAGCAATGCTAGCAAATGCTGCTTGTCCAACATCAAACACAAAGCCCTTAACAGTCAGTCAGTCATTGTTAATTCAGCTGCGGGCCTGTCATGAAGCGTTTAGCTGTTTTTATTCATTACGTCATTCAGTACAGCAATAACATTCGCTTTACCCATCATACTACAGCAATAACCCTCCCTCCAGCTACACTAGTGCTCCGAATACGACGTGTTTACTTTTTTGCTTTCGAAGAAATGTTATCCAAAGCGATGCAGAACACACTCGGAGCAATATACTTGTATGGCGGCACGGTGGTGTAAGTGGTTAGCATGGCTGCCTCACAGCAAGAAGGTTCTGGGTTCGAGCCCAGCAGCCGGCGAGGGCCTTTCTGTGCCGAGTTTGCATGTTCTCCCCGTGTCTGCGTGGGTTTCCCACACGGTCCAAAGACGTGCGGTTAGATTAATATGGGACGGCCTTGGGCTGAGGTGCTCTTGAGCGAGGCACCTAACTTCCAACTGCTCCCCAGGCACACAGAACTATTTTTTTTCCCCTCAAAACACCGTTGTTATTAAGTTAAACAATATCAAAAGTTCTCCCACAGTGCTGTAGGTCAGCTCATACAAGAGCTGTGACACTAACTCTCAGAAATCCACAGATACACTTATTACACAAGTGTGGATGGAGACACAAGCGGGGTCATGAACCAAAACATATGCAAGAAACGGTTGACACTCCCAACCAGAGAAAAGCGGTTTTAAATAAATAAATAAATAAATAAATAAATCTAAGATCACGTGAAGCCTCCAGCTCTGGACATAACAGCAAGCCAAATCAGACATACTGGAGTAATAAAAGAAAACTATTATTTGAAACAAAATGGTGTCATCTGCAACAATAAAAAAACAAGCACGAGGGTGGCTGGAAGAAGAAAAAAAAAGCAGCAGAGATGTACTGTACATATCTGGAGTAACAGAAAAACAGAAGAGTACGACCCCATTATGAAGCAGACAAGTCAATCACAAAAGGAATAACGCACTTCAGGGCATGTTGTTGGAGGGAAATAATCAATCAGTGACCTGGTGGTGTGATGTGGAGGGCCGTTTCTACCCCAATGTTGATTATTTCTGAAGAACAGTACGTCCCAGATAGCTCTTGTACCACAGCAATTTACCAGCATTTTTTTAAACTAAAGAATGACATTTTTAAATGTAACTATAAATGGATGATGTTAACAAAATATCTGAAAAAAAAAAAAAGTTAGTTCCTGTTTTCCCTTACTTTATAACAGCGATACAGTTATTCGCTCATCTGACTTTTTTGCTTGAGCTTAACAAGAAAAATGCCACATGTCATTACTAAGAAAGTGCAGGGTCCTCCACCCTGTACACTTTCCTGTGTGAGGAAACTTAAAGGGGACAGTACAGTGGTGTAGTGGTTAGCACTGGAAGGTTCTGGGTTCGAGCCCCGTGGCCGATCTGTGTGGAGTTTGCATGCTCTCCCCATGCTCTCCCCGTGTCCGCATGGGTTTCCTCCAGGTGCTCCGGTTTCCCCCACAGTCCAAAGACATGCAGGTTAGGCTAATTGGTGGCTCTAAATTGACCGTACGTGTGAACGTGAGTGTAAATGGTTGGTTCTATGCGGCAGCCCTGCAATGACCTCGCGACTTGTCCAGGGTGTAATTCCTTTTTGCGCATATTCATTCGATTCTGGCCATTTCACACAAAATTTTTTTTTAAAGGGGTACCAAATATAATATATACAGTTGCTGATGTGACAAAGTAACGTATTCTTAAGTATTCTATCAAATTTATATACTAGAAAACAACGAAATAGCTTGGTAATTGTAAATATAACACTTTATACGCTAAACCGCACAAGAGTCGCCATTTTTAAAAGACTGTGACGTCAGCGCTACCCACTGCACTAGCGGAACTCTCCGAAATAGAGGAGATAAGCGTGTAGTAATGGCGTCGGGCGCATCAAGTGAAAGCGACAGCTCTGTCGAATCATACGAAGAGATCCCGCAAGACACACTGCAAGCAGGCTATGGCTTAGAAGGGTACCAGTTTGAACCTAGGAGAGGTACTATGTAGTGGAAGTTCATTATGTCGAACTACTAAAGCTATTTTAAGTTCGTTTCTTAAGACAAGGATTTTTTTAAGATGTTACCTTGTTGACAGTTTCGGCGAGAATCTTCCGCCTTCTTCAAAACAGTCACCAGATGTCGAGTGGTGACGTGCCTTATCAGCTGATGTTACGCTATGGAGGCGTGAACGTCCCACCCAATTTGACAAGTAGTTCACGCCTCCTGCTGTCAGGTCGCTCCCCCAGGACACGTCTGGTGACTGTTTTGAAGAAGGCAGAAGATTCTCGCCGAAACTGTCAACAAAGTAACATCTTAAAAAATCCTTGTCTTAAGAAACGAACTTAAAATAGCTAGGAGAGGTACTCTCGACTCCGGAGATGAAATAAGAGCAGAAAGCTCGGATGACGGCGAGGATGAGACTGATGCTGACCATGGGCATGGCGAGCGTGGGGCAGAGCGTCTGCGTGCAGGTGACACAGCGTGGTGCTCGTGCGGAAAATGTAACGTGGAGTTGCTCACGAGTCCAGCAGAATTTATTTGCTGCAATGAGATAGGCGCCACCCGTGGACTTGCGAAATCGTCGCAAGAGGCAGAAACAGGTATTTCACACGTGCTATTCCCAACCTCAATGAGCCAACACAACTGGGCACATACATACGTCATGAGTGTTACGCAGAGAAAATGAACGTGCATTCTGATTGGATAAAATTAATATCATGGCGGGCTGTTCAAACTGCGGAAATAGTTTGCTCGAGCTACTTTCAAAACACTATAACTTTCCAAGCTTAGAACAAAAAACTTTTGTAAGTCTTGAATAAGGTTCATCAATGTGTGTTTTATTGTTATATTGCCCTCTGTTCCCCTTTAAACTAGTATCGGATGCCCTTCCTGACACAAACCACAGATACAGGCGATGAGCCGAGCCATCGGCCAACCAAGACCTACTTGCAAGGCAGCGAGGAATTATAACTACGACAGTGCCTGCTGCCAAATATCCGCAGACGCAGAGGTACTGCCGACTTAGCAGCCGCCAGATCCCAGAACGGACGCTTACCAACATGTGGGAGACTAAGAGGGTGCTAGGTACCAGCCTCCCATGATACCACCCCCAGGCTGTGGAGGGGAGGAGTCGCCTTACTGCTCCTCAGGCTGGGAAACCAACCCCCACGACCAACGGAGCATCCACCATACAAGGACCCGTGTAAGTTAACGGACTCCTTCTGACCAATCAGAAAGTATTCAACAGTACTGACAATTAAAACTCTCCACGAGCAGCGGACTGTTTTTCTACTGCAGCAGTGAGATGAACGCAGAACATAAAATCAGCTTAAAGACATTTTTTTTTACTGTAAAAATGTCATGAGTGCAGTGAGTGAGTGCATGGTACCGAGTGGGCAGATCTATTTATTTATTTTTAAAAATCAGCAGCCGTGCGCGTGCTCACGTTCCCTCGATTACCTCTAATATGAATTTATTTACTGAATAACGGACGCATTCCTCCCACTAAGGATTGGTGGTCTTGCTGCATAATGGATTTACAAATAATTCTGGCAACGTAATGAGAATGCAGTGAGAATTTTTCTGAGCGTTCTCATGTTGAAAACTTGGGTCTATTTTGCTTTACGACTGACTAGCTGGAGTGAGACAGGAAGTGGTATAAAAACCCACCCCGTTTCTTGCGGGCTGTAACGTGAGCAATATCAGGCTCTGCAGAAAACATCACCCATCGAAAGATCTTGTCCGAAACACGTACAGAAATCATACATACTGCAGAGTAAACCAGCAAGTAACAAGCGTGTGCAGTTTATAAACACACATGAATCTAAGATTAACCTGAGCAAAGTCACAATGAGACAAGAAGTGCATTTTAGGCCTGCCAGCGCTTGAAACACCCTTTCAGCCAGCCAGCCAGCCTTAATCTGACTTTTCTTCAGAACGGAGATATTGGTGTGCTGGCTGTCCTTCGATTAGGACTTTTCACACCACTTGCTATCACCACTATCTGATCCAGACAGCACCAGATGACTGTTGGCTCAGAGCATTTCAGTCCATTTGAAAATTCATAAACACTCTTGAAAGTGCGTTTTATTTATTGGAAAAAAAAAATTTCACAAGCACAATTTAGACCGCGTCCAAGCCGAGCAGCAAAGACGCCACTTGCAATCCTGTGCATCAAGCGATTACCGCAAATAACCCAATAACCTTATCTGAACAGAGATGATTTTGGATGTTTCAGGTTCACTTCAACAGCTCTACTTATCAGATCTTATATGCAATACATGCATCAGATATGGGTCAGCCCCAGGTTATGGGCACTGGATGTAAAGCTACACGCAACAATGGGTTCATGTGGTTTTGCGCATGACGAAAAGTTTATATGTGGATGGCAAGTCGTCGTACACAGAGGGTGGTTTGTAGGAAGGGTTTGTTCTCAATCCCCATCTTGTCAAGACCGTTCCTCAGTGTGGATCTTAAAGGACATTCAGGACCAATTTCATTTTTATTTAAATATGAAAGTATGCCCCTTTACACACTCATCCAGAAGGGTAATTTTGCACAAGGCCATCTGTCTACAGCAGGAAAAAAATAAAATAACAAAACGCGTCTGGAAAAATCCCAAGGGAGTCTGGAGCCAGATTCGTGACGTCACCTGCGGAAGCGCCAGCACGCTGCGAGAGCTTTGCACGGTTTCAGTGCACAGCCTGTGTAGACCAAGCGCTCCCATTTCTCTCACATTGTCCGGTCTTTTGGAAAACGATGAGTACTAATCCCATCATGATTGGTGTTGCTACACCCTCCTACGATACATCTGTTAACCATTTTAATAATTACGCGATAACGTTGAAGAAATTTGCAGAAAACCACCAGGTCGTTTTCTCATAAACAAACCAGCGCTGATGTAGGATTCAGAGGGAGGCGTCCTGCACGCGACGTCACGAAAATCGATGTTTCCCGGGAAATCCAAATGCCAAGTTTTTTCAGAGGCGTACCAATTCGCCTCAAATGGCTTGATTTCAACTGAATTTTTCTGGTATTGTGCAAGGTAAAAAAAATTTGTAGAGAACGCAGAATGTGACAGATATTTGACCAAAGTTTAATATAAAATAGGAGAATTACATTGATCTTGCTCCTGAATTTATACGTGATATGCACTTTAAGAAGAAGAAGAAACCTTTGTCACATGCACACTTCAAGCACAGTGAAATTCATCCTCTGCATTTAACCCATCTGAAGCAGTGAACACATACACACACCCAGAGCAGTGGGCAGCCACACTACAGTGCCCAGGGAGCAGTTAGGGGTTAGGTACCTTGCTCAAGGGCACTTCAGCCCAAGGCCACCCCACGTTAACCTACTCCATGTCTTTGGACCATTGGGGAAACCGGAGCACCCAGAGGAAACCTACGCAGACGCGGGGAGAACATGCAAACTCCACACAGAAAGGCCCTCGCCGGCCGCTGGACTCGAACCCAGAACCTTCCTGCTGTGAGGCAACAGTGCTAACCACTACACCACCGTGTTTACAACACAGTACTGCCGAGTTCTCTAATTAGAAGGTGCCCATTAATTTTCTCTAACTGCAGCAGCTCTGGTAGTAATTTCAGATGCAACTCCAATCACTGGATTATATTCCTGAACTTGTTCTAATACCTACAAGGACTTTCTAGTGGATGCTTCAAAATCATACAAGCCTAATACGCAAATTTAATAAAAAAAATTAATTGATTAATTGGAAGGAGTCTTCACTGGAACGGCTAGTGGGAAAGTTGGATCTTCAAGTGTTGGGAAGGTCTAAGGCTACATCCACACGACAACGAGATTTTATTTTAAAAAATATCGCGTCCACATGGGCAACGGATCAGTAAAATATCAGGTACATATGGCAACGCAACGCTTGCTGAAAACGATGCAATACACATGCCACACCTCTACGTGCGCTGTAAGACGGTCCCATCGGAGACACCAGAACAATAGAAGAAGTAGGACGCATGCGCATAAACCCCTTCTTCTACCCGGCGTGAAGCACTCTCAGGAACAAGCACACAACAACAAGATGGCAGCTGCGACTACGCGAGGAAATTGTGCCTTCTGTGTGTACAAATTAGTTTTATTAGTGTGCATAGTTTTATATAACTTAATTTTCTTATTGTGTGTGAACATTTTGAAAAGCATCTTTATATAATTTATATAACTTTTTATATTGTGTGTGAACATTTTGAAAAGCAGTCTTATCCAATTTAAAAAAAAAAAGAAATTCAAGAAATGGTTCAGTTACTTGTTTATTTAAAAGAAAAGCTGTATACAAAAGTGAATGCAATGCAGTGGTTCATACAAAACAGCCAGAGTGCTGCTTGTTCTAGTCATGTGGTTGTGACGTCATCGTAAGCAAATCCGTTCTACTCGTCCAGACGACTTTGCAACGGCGCCGTTGCCAGATTTTTCCACTCTGGAACCCGTTCTCGTTTTGGGGCACCCAAAACGCCGGTGCCGTGTGGACGCCAGGCCGAAACGATAAACAATTTTATCAGATTCACCTGAATCCGTTGCCGTGTGGACAGCCTCTAAGACAGCAGGATTGTCACATCACCTCTTCACTGATTATTTTCCTGTAACAACTCGCCACCTTCTACATAATGTCGGAAGCACAAACTTCTGTTCCAGATAAAGACCATTTCTGACAGGAATTAGTCATTTGATTATTTTTAGCATTTTCAGTTTCCACTTGTCAACATTTTGCATAAGCCCTGTACTCAGAAAGGAACGGCATCCTGGTGACCTCAGGACTCACATGACAGCTTGAATGACAGCAGTCACACGCATCACTACCCACATGTGCACAACACCACACCACACATAGCACAAGATCCAGGGGGCAAGAGTCGAGTCAGCAAGAGGATGAGCTATACTTAACTCAAATGGTGTGTGAATATTTTGACATTTCTATATGAAATGCAGATTTGAATACATGTTAAGAGCAGGGCACTGGGACCTGTTTAGAACTGTTAATAACTCCATGCTTATGAAAGGTCAAATGAAGAGGCATCCACATGGGGATCGATCCAAAGTCCTTACACAAATCAGTTATTACCAGTCTTACAACACCAGGCTGCTGAAATGGGGAAGCCCAGGAAACCTGAAACTGATAGCAAAAACTGTTAGAACCAAATGTGAAATCAACACGTCAAGTACCGTTTTCCTTTCCTCTTTCCACCAGTGTACGCTAATGACTTGGACCCTGTGTCCGAAATCACTCACTCGTTCACTACTCCCTACTCACTATACAGGGGAATTAGTATATAGAGGACCTATATCGTGAGCTCATTAGTAAAATGAAAAAACGCTTTCGGACACTACTCTGCCACGCCGTTATTTACGTCATTACTGTCGCACAATTAAAATGTGCCAGATCAGTCGGCTGGTGGGTTTTCAAAAATAATAAATACATGCATGAATTTGTGTGATAAATACATATTATACTGAGCGCATTTCCCACATTAATCGATCAATCGATACAAAGTACTTTGCGTCTGCTGCATCTTTCGGTTCTTTTAAATCAAGGCTGAATACTTTTCTTTGCCGCTGCCTTTTATTAAATCAAATTTGAGGCTTTTGATTAATTCCTCGCTCTGCACTGTAACTTTTATTCTTGTATTTTATTTTCTATTAGATTAGATTCACTTTATTCATCCCACATCGGGGAAATTCACGTGTTACAGTAGCAAGAAAATGTCAAACATAACAAATAAAACTGAAATAAAAATTAGACAAACGAAGGATTAAATACAGAGGGCTATTTGCATTATCTACCGTGAAAAAGTATAGAAAAATTGCCTTATTGAGAGGCTTGGAAAAATTGCACATTACAGGTAGACTCTGTACATACATACACAATATTTATATATAAATATAAGTATGCATAAAAATAGTTTAATTCTCTTACTATTTTTAATTGTACCTGAACACCCGTTTATAATGCGTTTCTTCCTCCATCCCGTCACCCCAACACACTTTTTCCAGGACGACCGCAATGCATAATGGGATATATTGCTTGGTTAGTGACCATCGGTTGGACACTGCTTTTCATGATGCATTGTCAGATACTTTGAGTGCACTATACAGGGTGTAATAATTCTCACTATGGACCCTTTTCACGTGACGTCACGACAAACGCGGCCGCCATTTTGGACGTGTACTACCAGTAGTTTACCACAGCCAGCATTGAGGAACGGCAGCAAAGAAAGTGTTTATTTTCAGCAAGACTTCCATCATGCCACTATATTGTTGTGCACCTGGATGTAGTAACCATCAACAAACAAGGCAAGGTTTATCATTTTATCGGATCCCGACGGAGAAGATGGATAGCGGCCATTAACAGATTGGCAGCCCTCGGCATACCAACGCTTGTGTAGTGACCACTTTGTTGGAGGTAAGACGAATAAAATTAGCCAGAAAAGGCATTACATTGCTGTTAACATTCTGTGGCGGCGAGTGTGTAACCAAATAGGCTAAAAACCCATTGTAACCTCTTTGTTCTTCTGTAGTAGCTATTGTTGACTAGCTAATGTCAACAACATAGTAGCTGGTATGTTACTGTAGCAATGTTTACGTTCAGTCATTTGGATGACTGTTAAAACCTTTCAGTCTCAAGTTTTTCCTTTACTGGATTTACTAGTTTACTGTAATTATGATCCGGCAGCTATTTACACCGGATCCAGTGTAAATAGCTGCCGGAGCCAACGTCCGAGAATTAAGCAGCGCGCTCCGGCTTGCTCCCGGAGTGCTCTGGCCGAGGTTCCGGAGCTCGCTCCGGCTTGCTCGCCCTCAAATTAAGCGGCTTGCTCCGGAGCAAGCCGGAGCGCGCTGCTTAATTTGAGGGCGAGCAAGCCAGAGCGTGCTGCTTAATTTGAGGGCGAGCAAGCCAGAGCGCGCTGCTTAATTCTCGGACGTTGGCTCCAGCAGCTATTTACACTGGATCCGGTGTAAATAGCTGCCGGATCATAATTACAGTAAACTAGTAAATCCAGTAAAGCCGGAGCGCGCTCCGGAACCTCCGCCGGAGCACTCCTGGAGCAAGCCGGAGCGCGCTCCGGAACCTCGGACGTTGGCGTGTATGTGTATGGCGATGGGTTTTTAACGACATAGGTATACAGATCATGTGGGCCGAAGTCAGGTAAAGACGAGGGCTTCGTGTACTTCCGTACGTCAGTGAACAATCCTGGTGGAAGCAGGTAAACGTCGTGCTCTAAGCCTGCTAACCTCAATTTTTGCAAATACCTCTCCCTCTGCTCGCCCTGTAAATGCCCTACGTCGCTGGATAGTGAAGGTGTTTTCTGTATCTCGCTCCTTTTTCTTTTATGTTTTTCGTTTGTCGCCTTCCTCGCATTCAAACTGATTCGAGCCGAAGTCCACTACATGTCCAAAATGGCGGTCGCGTTTACGAAGGTCACGTGACTGAAAAGGGTCTATACATTTGGACAGCGCTCCAAAATGGCGAGCTCATTATATAGTGAGTGATTTCGGACACTGGGATAATTGCACCTTGTGGGGTCACCCAGAAGACGATGGGTTCCCTTTTGAGAATGAGTTTCTTCCCAACGTCGTCTTTTCCTCGTCACCATCACCTGTGGCTTGATTACTACCCGTCTCCCGTCACATCACTGTTAAAAATTGGACAACAATGCCACAAATGCTTTCGTTATCATTCCCAAATTTTATTCCGGCTACTACTCACGCGCACAACAACGAGGGCTTGAGAGGGCACCAACCTTATGGCTGTTTCTATGGTAACATACTTGCCAGTATCGAGAGAAGGCAGAATCCAAAATGGTTTCCAAACTACAGACGTACACTGCGCCGAGTACAACGTTACACTGAACTCTACACCCTACGTAGTGCACTGTGGCCAACAGAAAGTGATGTAGCCTGGTTAGCTAACTGTCGAGCTAACTAAATTAGCCATTTTCTTTATTTATAAGCATAAATATTAGATAATGCATTTGCTGGCATGCTACATACAACAGCTTTTGTTCCATGTGTTCACCGTTCCATTTTCACTCGTACTTCCTTGTAGTTAATCCACATCTCTGTATCATGAGGTTGGCCTTCTGCTTTAGCATTAATCAAAACTCACTGCATCAACAAAAATATGATCGGCCTCGCTGTTTTATTGCCAGAAGGACTTCCTGCAGTATAATTTTCAATAGGTGCTTTCAGACCAAACAGCTCTAGGGACTTACGGAGAGGAATTACCCACTGGGAAGCTCCCCAGAGAAGTACATACCTTCAAGGACTGTTTTCTGTTTGCATTCCAGTAGGAACGCTGAAGGGACACAATTCGGCTTGCTAGCGTGACGTTAGCAAGAAATGCTAGAGAAGACCTTTCTATTTCGCTTGGATGCATCAAAATCATGCTGCATCTCCTCTTAACTTTAAAAGCTGTTTGCACGGATAAATCTTTGACAGATTTTTAAAAATGGCGGTTGCCAGTGTTGCACGGACTCGTGTTCGATCAATCAACATACACTTACGACACTCATGGTCCCTCTTGTACTGGGAGAGAGTACCCATCCTGAAGTAGAAGCCAGAAAAGTCTCTCAAAAAGGAGGCTGAGAACAAGCATTCAGTTCCTGCAATGCAAACGCGCGCACGCACAAAAAAAAAAAAAAAAAAGGGTCCATTTCCTCCAGCAGTTCTAAGAGCTACAAAAACATTCCTCCAGTCTGAAAGCACCCATGTTGTAACCTTCACACTTCAACTAATGAACAATTTTCTCTCCCGATACGGTGATCATCCCTGCTGATATACTGAGTATATGACTAGGAGTTCTCTCGTATGATCTCTGATCTTTATCCTTCCATCACATTTCTGATGGAGCCACAAGGGCACAGAAAGATGATGCTGGAAATTGACACGATTTAAGCTTCATGCTATCGAAACAAGATCAACCGTGAGCTACCGTACTGCTCACTTACGCATCCCTCCGCTCTCGCTTATATCAGAACACAAGCAATCGAAGGAATAGGACACTTATTATAAATGTTGACTTCAACAAATAATTAACCCTGAAACAACTAAGTAACGAGCAGTGTTCTCTCCAGGGATTTCAAATCGCATCCTGGTAAACTGTCATTTTGAAATTGCATTTTGCTTCTTGAAATGGCGTCAAAATCCACCGTGTGTTTCGCAAATACATTCAGTCGGTAAACAGGAAGTTGATGTGCGACAGACCTGAAAACGGTGTACACGGTATAGAACCCCAAACTGAAGTTTGGTCCCAAGTGGCTAGGATTTGTGGTTGCCGAGAAAAAGGGTGTTTCGGATGGACAGAGATACGCCACTATACCCCCCTTCCTTTGGAGGGGGGTATTTATTTAAAAAAAAAAAGGCACTGTGCACCAACTTGCTTCCCCCCCCTCCCCTCACAGAAACAAGCGTGCACAGCTTCAACACTTATATCTATTACCCTGTCCACACTAGGGATTTTGTACCGATACGATACTACTTTCGTACCGCAACACCTGTCCACACTAGCAACTATACCGGTACTGTAGCGGTATAACTGTATTGGTACGAAACCCACAAATGTATGGGTTTCGTACCGGTACAGTAGCGCTTCGCTGTAGTGTGGACAGATGAAGCGGTTCTGTATCGATACAAATATAATGCGCATGTGCAAAGTCACACACCTCAATCGATGTCTTCGCTGAATAAAATAGTGAAGAACGGAGATTCGTTTTCTTTGTTTCTTTCTCAACTGCCTTGCGCGTTTTACACGATTCGACTGAATAAATGACCACCAGAAATACAGACTGTACATTGACGACAAAAAGCGCACACACGTCGTTTCATCCGCCATATTCTCGGAAGGAAGTTACTCGGTAACCACGGAAACATTTCACGCACGCACATTTCAACTACCGTGAAAGAAAACCGCAAACATTTCTCGCTAGTGTGGACAGATGCACTGAACTGTACCGGTATACTTTGTATCGATACAGTTATACCACTTTCGTACCGGTATATACGAGTGAACGCAGCATATATGGCCCAAATCATTTCTTCAATGAAGAGGATGTAGGCCAATCGACACAAGGGACCAGAGTATCTCAAGTGTTTTATCTGGAAATCAGGAGCATCCTGTAGCTCAGTTATCATTTCAGTCCGTACGAGTAGTTGCACTCTCAAGTGATTCATGTCAAAAACCCTCCCAAACCCAAGTGGAGTGGCCCAATACGGCACGCTTCTCACTACTGCACGCTCAATGCTTACAATGGAGAAGAGCCACTCAGTTATGGCCATGATAACATTATTTCGACAGTGACATTTTATGTAAATGTTTCAGCATCACTTCAACATTTCAAGTTAAAATCTAGAACCAAGTTGGAGGTTGAATCATTTAAAAGTTGCTGAAAAACAACAACCTGATCTTTTGAAGGTGGAAAACTCAGTATAAAATCACATACATTAGTCATATAGTGTCAGTGTCTTCATGTGTAAAACGTTCATGTTAGTCGTGTCCTGTAACCACTCTATCCTGCTCAGGAATTATTTGGATCAAGAGCCTATACTGGGAGTGAAGCAGGAACACAGCCTGAAGCCAAGTTTACATTAGACCGTATCTGTCTCGTTTTCTTCGCGGATGCACTGTCCGTTTACATTAAAACGCCTGGAAACGCCGGGAAACGGGAATCCGCCAGGGTCCACGTATTCAATCCAGATCGTGTCAGCTCCGGTGCTGTGTAAACATTGAGAATACACGGATACGCTGTGCTGAGCTCTAGCTGGCGTCGTCATTGGACAACGTCACTGTGACATCCACCTTCCTGATTCGCTGGCGTTGGTCATGTGACGCGACTGCTGAAAAATGGTGCGGACTTCCGCCTTGTATCACCTTTCATTAAAGAGTATAAAAGTATGAAAATACTGCCCATTGTGTAGTTATGATTGTCTTTAGGCTTGCCATCCTTCCACTTGCAAGTGGTAAGTGATATGCACTGAGATCACACACACAGCGGCTCAGTCCCGAATCACTGCTCGTGCACTACACTCGCGCGCTGTGTGAGCTGCGCAGGGCTGGAGTGCGCACCCTCCAAAGGGCACTCGCTGTTCAGGGCGGAGTGATTTGGAGCGCAGGATGCCTGCGGAGCCGAGCGTATCCGTGTATTGGTGTTGCTGTGTGCACGCGAATCGTTTTAAAAACGTTAATCTGATGATCCGCTGATACGGTCTAATGTAAACCCCACCTGACAGACACCAGAATGGGACGGGGACAGACACGCCCAGGTGCAATTCAGAGCAGACAAACAAGCATGCTTTTGCTATGTGGAAGGGAATCATGTCCTGTTTTACACAACACCACATTGACCGTAACCTGAGCTCAGGAACGAATCCTGGGTACAACAGTGCGGAACAAACACTACCCTTCACACCAATGTGTCTCCCACGTTGAATAACATTAGTTCTAACAACAAAACATAACATGAAGGCCTTCTGATGAGAGCGGACAGCACTGCTAACAGAAAAATCCAAGTTGGCAGAGAAAAATTAAAAACTTGGCATATGCCAGTGGACTAGATGGCCATATTTTCCTCAGTAGTGCATCAAGCAACATTAAGAAAACAGCAAGGAAAATGTCTGGTGTGACTTTTAATACTTAATAATAAAAAGCAGCTCCTCCATTTTTTTTTTTTTTAACTGTCCAAAGAGACCAGTTTCAACCACTTGTTCTGAATTCACAGGTCAAAGTTTACCTAGATATAGGGAGTACTCACACTAGATCAGAGCACATAAGCCGGACTTTTGGAGTCTAGTTTGATGAGCGTGATCTACCGCACCCAGTTGGGCTTGTGAACAGTGTGATCGCAAACCACACGGAACTTGAATGCGATAGCGTGCACTTTAATTCACTGGTGAATAATTGGGTTAAATACAGGTCCAATTCTCACACTATTGATAAATGTGAATTGCAGTCAGTGAGTAAAGCTGCATCGTTCTGACGCAAGCGCACTCTGGACCAGAACAAAAGTGCAGGGTGAGCGCAGGCCATCGGGGGGGAATAATCACTCTTAGGAATGGTACAAGGTAAAAGGGACCTGGGTTAACTTATATATTGTAGTAACAACTTTAAATAAGAGTGCTCTGAGAGCACAATATCCCCTGCTGGCAACGGTGCTTTCATGAAATTCCTCCAAAAATTGCGAGAGGAGTTGATTTCAGAAGGCGAGTACCCTTCCCGGGATGGATGGACGGACGCACGCCACGACAATTCCCCTTCGGGCCTTTCAGCCAGCAGGGGATTAAAAAAAATAAACTCTAGGTAGGCCTAAATTTTTTTAAATATGTTGAAAATTTCTACAAACACTCCCTGAACTTGATAAGGGCCCAAGGCACCAAAAACTGCCTCCTCATCAGCTGTACTACATTTGTATTTATGAACTACTAAACGGGCGGCACGGTGGTGTAGTGGTTAGCGCTGTCGCCTCACAGCAAGAAGGTCCGGGTTTGAGCCCCGTGGTCAGCGAGGGCCTTTCTGTGCGGAGTTTGCATGTTCTCCCCGTGGGTTTCCGCCAGGTGCTCCGGTTTCCCCCACAGTCCAAAGACATGCAGGTTAGGTTAACTGGTGACTCTAAATTGAGCGTAGGTGTGAATGAGAGTGTGAATGGTTGTCTGTGTCTATGTGTCAGCCCTGTGATGACCTGGCGACTTGTCCAGGGTGTACCCCGCCTTTCGCCCGTAGTCAGCTGGGATAGGCTCCAGCTCGCCTGCGACCCTGTAGAACAGGATAAAGCGGCTACAGATAATAAGATGAGATGAACTACTAAACGGGTGGGAACATTTCAGTAGGAGGTGTGCATGGAAACATTCTGAATTTGCTCTGCACACACTTCTGCTCTTTCACCGCTTTAGTTGTTTTTAAAAAAAACAAACGCATCTTTTCATCAAGATCAAACTGATTATTCTAAATGGCTGAAGGACACCGTGTGACTAATCTTACCCAGTTGATAAGCCCAAACCAGTAGAACAAGCAGAGCTCAAGCAACCTAACTGACAGCAAAATAAGTCTAGCCTGAAATACGACAGAAAAACCGAGAGCAGCAGCCTCAGATGAAGCGATCACATAGCAAGCCCCGAACAAGCTGCTCAGCTGACCGTGCCAGTAGTCAGCTGAGCTCTGGGGAAGAGGCACGCATCAGTGCTTTAGCAGCCTGAGCATGTTAAAACGACTGGCATGAGACACTACTGGCATCAGTGAGAGAGCGAGAGAGTTAAAAGCAGACTGCAGCTCAGCTGTAAGACCACATGCATGCATCAGACAGAAAGCATGCATGAGAGAGAATGCAAATTAGGCTGGCTGAGACAAGTTCATAACCTCTTCTGGCCCTGACGTTCTGTGATGCCTTAAACTGAGTGTTTAACCTATTGCCCGATTCTTTGCCATCTCCTTAAAGAGGAACGACAGCCGCGTTTGGGTTATAAGATTCAGACTTCGATATCCAACCAGGGGTGGATAAATCACTAGCCTGGACATGCAGTCCAAGCAGACATCATCCACATTTTCCTTTATGGTGGCAATTCAACACACTGATGATAAACGGTCAACAGATGCATTTATATAAAATAAATTAAAACTCTACTCTTTGCCGACTTTCTCACAAGAAATCTTTTTAGCTCAGATGCTGGCGTAAACATGGCCGACAGGTTCCAGATATTTCCTGGTGCTGTACTAGGAATATTAATTCACTTCCATGAATGCTAATCTCCCCAGAATCAGGAATATTAAGGGACACGAAAACTAATGACCTGATCTCAATACAGCAAATTACAACACATACGCAGTTCTATAACTCCTAACAGCACTAATTAAAAAAAAAAAAAAAAAAAATCACATGTAAAATATCTCAAGTGAAAATGAAAACGTTAGACAGACGTGTACAATATTTTGAAAACGTCACCGCAAATAGCCATAATCTTAGCCAAAGTCTTGTCAAGGTCAGAGGTGGACAGTAACGAAGTACGTTTATTTGAGTACCGTACTTAAGTACACTTTTGGCCCTTTTCCACTATCCTTTTTCAGCTCACTTCAGCCCAACACGGCTCGCGTTTCGACTACCTCAGAACAGCACGACTCAGCTCGCTTCAGCCCTGCTCAGCCCCCAAAACTCGCACGGTTTTGGAGTGGGGCTGAAGCGAGCCAAACCGAGCCAAGTGGGGCTAGGGGCGTGAGGAGACACTCCCCTGTGCACTGATTGGTGAGGAGGAGTGTCCTCACATGCCCCCACACGCCCCGCGAGCACGCTGGGATCTGTAAACACCGTAAACCCGGAGGAAGAAGAATTACGAAATTACGAGAATTTCTGAAGCCTTGTGCGCCTCGCCTCATCTATACGCTCTTGCCAGTAGCTGTTAGCGTTGTCGGTGACAACAAGCCACAGAACCAAGACCAGCAACACTAACGACTCCATGTTTATTGTTTACTATCCGGGTCGTGAGACTACCGCTTAAAAGGTCACTGATGTCACTGTTTGTGCCGCCTAACGACATCACGTGACGTCCACCCACTTTCGCTAACTCCACCCAATGTGTCCACCCACTTCCAGCCAGCATGGTTCAGCGCAGTTGTAGTCGAAATGCAACTCCAACAGCCCCGCTCAGCTCGACTCAGCCCAACTCAGCCACGTTGGTAGTGGAAAAGCGGCATTTGAGTATCTGTACTTTACGTGAGTATTTTTTTTTGGGGGGGGGGGGGGGGGGGGGGGGACGACTTATGACTAACTTCACTACATTTGAATGACACATATCACACTTTTCACTCCACTACATTTCTAAAGTCCTCGTCACTATGAAGCGGCTTCGAAAGTGGATGTTTTTTATTTTATTTTCTAAAACGTGATTGGTTTATTCGCAGGTGACACCGAGACAGCCGATCAGTAATCACTAGGGTCACATCTATAGACTATATAAAATCAATGATTTCTCCGCAGCGTTATTTGAACACGATCAGTTGATGGCAGAATGGAAGCAGGCAGTTCTTCTAGAGAATGCACACACTCATGGCCCATGAACCCATGTTTCAGTTTTCAGAAAGGATTAAAGATTCGTTTCATTTTAAATATTTTTGTTTTGTTGGCCGAAAACGAACCGCATCACGGCCTACAAAAACTCGCCGGAAGCATATTGATAAATATAAAATACTTTATTCCAAAAGAAAGCTTGCAACAAAGTGGTCTGTGCTTTTAGAGCTAGCGATATCGCTGCAATAGCTGTGCAGAGTCTGGTTAGTCAAATGACTTTCTATGGATTTGCCCGCCAAGTTGCTGTAGCCTTGTCCACGTCTAACGTTAACACACAGCTAGTTAACTTGGACACTTAGTTAGCATGTAAAAACGGAATTACGCTAACTTATCTGAAGTCCTTTCAGAAATGTGTTTTAGCATATTTATTTTCTGAGCAAGCTGCATTTACAGCGATACCACGGTCTTCCTGATTAACATACGCCTATACATGCACGCACACACTGCCAGAGCAGTGTCAAAACACTAGCATGCTGCTTTGTGGCGGAGGGGAGGAGTGTTAAAATAAAAAAATTTAAAAAATTACAAAAAAAGGGCTCTGTCTCAATTCAGTTGCGTTTCATTTCGTAAAAAATTCTACCAGGCGTTTATTCGACAGGTTCTACAAGTTAGTAAATCCAGTCGGTTGCTTCAGAGGCGTTAGGTTTTGTAAGCGTTGTGGCAATAATACAACGATGCGCTGACAGAAAATGTACTTTTAATACTTTAGTATTTTTAAAAGCAAGTACTTTAACTTAAGTAAAAATTTGACTGGACAACCTTCACTTGTATCGGAGTAACATTTGACCAGTGGGATCTGTACTTTGACTTAAGTAATGAAGTTGGGGACTTTGTCCACCTCTGGTCAAGGGTGCAAACATGATGTGCCTCATCACTTGAGACATCAGAAGAGGATGAGTACCATGGCTACATAAAGTTGCCCCTCGCCTATTTTCCATATAACGTGTATTAAAAGTACATAATTAGCTTGTTGTAGTTAATTAGGTCTCCAGGCAAGCACATCATGGGACTGAGCTTCACTTCTCTTCCCGCCCCCAGTGGGCTTGCTACTTCATTTATGATTTGTCCATCCCTTGACCCTTTTCCACCAAAGCAGTTCCAGGGCTGGTTCGGGGCCAGTGCTTAGTTTGGAACCGGGTTTTCTGTTTCCACTGACAAAGAACTGGCTCTGGGGCCAGAAAAACCGGTTCCAGGCTAGCACCAACTCTCTGCTGGGCCAGAGGAAAGAACCGCTTACGTCAGCGGGGGGGCGGAGTTGCTAAAACCAACAACAATAACAAGACCGCGAAAGATCGCCATTTTTAAGCGACAAGAAGCAGCAGCTGTACAAACGCGAAGTCATCCATTATTATTATTATTATTATTGTTGTTGTTGCTTCAGTGTTGTTTTTGTTTCGATATTCACGCCAAGGTTTATGCAAACGTAGCGACGTAACTGATGTATACAACGACGTAACTGACGTGGCTTCCCTTAGCACCGCGAGCTATGGAAAAGCAAACTGGTTCTCAGCTGGCTCGCAAGTTGAACGAGTGCTGGAACCAGCACCAGCACTGGCCCCGAACCAGCCCTGGAACTGATCTGGTGGAAAAGGGGCACCAGTGCAACCTAAGACAGGCAGAAATGTGTGCGTTCTTGCAATTGTATTTGCAACTGCATTGCATGTATTAAAGGAACCTGGGCGAGTATGAGATCATGCCTGTTGCGCAAAATGCAAAGATGGAGGAAGTCAAACAACACCAGAGACCTCATTCTACTGCGTTATATTAAAGCTGTAAGGAGCTGATAGTAGCTGTCATTGATGGATTGGACTGTAGGGAGAAGGAGGGGAGGGAAATAAAGGCTGGCGTGGGGGGAAAATGGGGTGGGGTCCATTCTCACATTTCAGGCCTTAAATTATTCCCTTCATCAGCCCATTTAAGGATGCAAGCAGAAGACTAGAATAAACAGGTTGGGCTCACATAGTCTTCCCAAGCCTCGTCCTGGAATATCCCGTGTCCTGCAAATTTTAGTGTTTTCATTGCTCCAATACACCTGATTAACCTAATCAGCTAAATCACAGCCCTTCCTGAGTTGAAGTGCGAGTTAGAGCAGGGAACACACTAAAACGTGCAGGACGGGGGTCGTCCAGGACCAGGGCTGGAAACCTGTCGTCTAATTGTCCTGCCACATCGGGGACTTTTAGCCTAAGCACTGTTGCACTTGTAACGTTTTAAGAGTGAACATTATAGTTTGCTGGCAATACATACAGAATGAAAATACAATTTAAAATAAATGCAATACATTTTAACGAGGTCAAAAAGGTCATTTATTCTTCAGACCAGTCAAGCATTTGTTACAAAACTAGCAGAGATGGATGTTGACTTGTCCAGCAAGCAGTTCAACTATAAGGGAATATCTCTCTCTCTCTCCCCTTTTCCACCAAATCAGTTCCAGGGCTGGTTCAGGGCCAGTGCTGGTTCACAACTCGTTCAACTTGCGAGCCAGCTGAGAACCAGTTTGCTTTTCCATAGCTCGCGGTGCTAAGGGAAACCACGTCATTACGTCGCTACGTTTGCATAAACCTTGGCGCGAATATCGAAGCAAAAACAACACGGAAGAAGCAGCAGCAGCAACAACAATAATAATAATAATGGATGACTTCGTGTTTGTACAGCTGCTGCTTCTCGTCGCTTAAAAATGGCGATCTTTCACGGTCTTGTTATCGTTGTTAGTCTTAACAACTCCGCCCCCCCCACTGACGTAAGCAGTTCTTTCCTCTGGCCCAGCAGAGAGTTGGTGCTAGCCTGGAACCGGTTTTTCTGGCCCCAGAGCCAGTTCTTTGTCAGTGGAAACAGAAAACCCGGTTCCAAACTAAGCACTGGCCCCGAACCAGCCCTGGAACTGCTTTGGTGGAAAAGGGGCATCTCTCTCCTCATCTATACTGGCCCCCAGTCGTTCATGGTTGCACGGATGAGCTACACTATATTGCCAAAAGTATTTGCTCACCCATCCAAATTATCGGAAATCAGGTGTTCCAATCACTTCCATGGCCACAGGTGTATAAAATCAAGCACCTAGGCATGCAGACTGTTTTTACAGTTTGGAGCTGGCCCCTTCCTCTTCCAACATGACTGTGCACCAGTGCACAAAGCAAGGTCCATAAAGACATGGATGACAGAGTCTGGTGTGGATGAACTTGACTGGCCTGCACAGAGTCCTGACCTCAACCCGACAGAACACCTTTGGGATGAATTAGAGCGGAGACTGAGAGCCAGGCCTTCTCGTCCAACATCAGTGTGTGACCTCACAAATGCACTTCTGGAAGAATGGTCAAAAATTCCCATAAACACACTCCTAAACCTTGTGGACAGCCTTCCCAGAAGAGTTGAAGCTGTTCTAGCTGCAAAGGGTGGACCGACGTCATATGGATTAGGAATGGGATGTCACTTAAGAGCAATTCCAGTGTTATGGACGTGACACTTGAACTCAAAATGGCAACAAATAACCCAGTGCATGTTTTATTGTCTCCCAGTATTTAAACAGATGTTGCATATTTTAAGGCTGTACCATACTGGAGAAGTGATAGAACAAGAACAATTCCCATAGTACATCTAGGGCATGCCAGAAAATGCCAATAAAAGATGCGTTATGGATGTGACAGAAAAAGTATCACTTTTCTTGGGTGACTGTACATTTTTATCAAACTCTGTGAAATTGTAAACCTAATGTCGAAATGGAGATATCCATTTGATAGAGGGGACCAAGGTGAATATTAAAAAATCTTTGTTTAAAATATTTTGTATTTCATGCAGAGTTTCGGAAGGAAAAGTCAGCGTTATGGATGTGACGAAATTGCGTTATGGATGTGACGCGTCTGAAATAGACATGGCATATGTTTAGAAAATCAGCAATTTAACCACCATAACCCTTTGAAAAACTCTAAATATCAGCTAAAACTATCAAAGTTCTTAAATAATATTTAGGATGGCTATTGTTTTGTGGATTTTAGCATACATTTCTGTGGCTTGTGGCAATAATATAGAATTGTACATGATCAAAGTTGATTTTAGCTTGGGTTTTACATTATAAGAAAGAAAGACTGACAGTGACATATTAGGTGATCAAAATATTTATGTATGTATTTATTTGTTTATTGCCTAGGTGATATCTCTGGGAGTGGTTTTGATGTATTACATGTTGCTTTATTTTTAGATGGTGAGGTTGACATTTACATGGAATTGCCCTTAAGCTCATATGTGAGTCAAGGCAAGTGAGCAAATACTTTTGGTAATATAGTGTATACTGGAGCATCTTTGACTAAAAGAGGATTCCATATAGCATTTAGCAATTTCTGCTTGTTCTAGCCAACCAAAAAAAAAAATCCGAGAAATGCCATCAGCGGCCCTGATTCCCAATCAATACCACCCTGCCACTCTCGCACTGGCCAACAGCTGAGCCCATTACACTTTTATCATCCCCTCCATTTCCATCCAGCAGCCACTATTCTCGCAGTCCTCGCTGGATCCCAGGCAGCAATTAGACAAGCGGATGCGCACCAGGATGGAAGCTTTAGGCACAGAGAGATGAGAGCGGACCCTGCTGCTCGGAAGTCAATAGAGGCCAAGTCCCACATGGTCTTAAAGAGCCCCCTTAGTGTTTTCCAGCATTATTGACCCTCTCGCTCACGGTGCCAGAATCGCAGAACGCCTCTTTAATGAGGGATGGGGAGGGCCAACTGTTAAACCGTCACTGCTTCAAAACCAGGTGGGGTGGCAATAAATATGCAAGACGATCATGGTCACTAGGCAACAGGATTAGAAAAAGCTGATCAGTAAGCTGTTTTGACAGAGAGGAGGCTGGAAAGTAAAGGAAGTGACCTCACAGCAGGAAGGGGTTTAGAAGTTATGCCTTATTCACTGACAAAGGCTCAAGTGTTCTCCAGGCAGCCAAACTCTGCCATAGCGTCTCTTCATGCTCCACCTATTAAAAGAAAACATTTTTTTTTTTTTTTTAAAAGTGTTTAAAGCTGAGCTTTGCATAGTGTACCTTGGGCTAGACAAACTCCCTGGATATCTGAACCAGGATTACATTCTACTACCATCACCAACACCATCAGAACTCCTTTGTACACGCACTATGATTACCCACTTGCAGTAGTTGCATGCAAAATGCATCCAGCATCATGTAATATGGAAAAAGAGACCAGTTTTCCCATGGTGACACTTTATAACGTCCACATAAGAAGTGCTAAGGAGGAGACTCCCACTATCCCGCAGTTCAGTCTCATGCCACGAATGGAGATACGACGCTCCCTAACCCCATAATCATCCGTCATGTCCGCAGAGACAGGCGTCGTCTCGCTCCAAGTAAATGAAGAAAAATGCACAGCATACCAAAATCAAGTAACGAAAAACTACAAGGATAAACACTAGACCAGGAAACACAAATGGCAGTCAGTCAAAGTAGTGTCCCAGAATAATTTTTTTCCAATCAGACTTCTCGGGCCATAATAATTGGATGCAAGCCCAAGCACGAAACCGTCGGCAACAAAACTAAGACCTCACATAAGCTACATGATCACACTGGGAATTAAGTGATAAACGATAATTTGGTATTATTCATATTAAAACTGACGCATATGCCAAGGCAATTCCAGCGTCAGATAATGAGAACATCTGTAACTTGTCAAATTGGGAAAATGTTTATTGAACGGCGTGAAGTGATGCTTTCAGTTTTTAATGAAGAAGTGTATAATAGCCAAAGAATGTGTGACATTACAAAAAGGTCATGACTGGAGACCAGGAACGAATAAATCATTAGAGATGTAGGATCCTGGGCTATAACAGCATCACATTAGGGCTAAGGATGTGTGCTCGCCTGAGGTCGCAGTTCTTCACACACACCAATTTGTCACCAGTTATAAAAATGTAGGAAAGTATAGCTGTCAGGGATGAATAAAAAAAAAAAAAAAAAAAAGGGCACAAATGCTACTGAAATACAAATCAGGTTTTTTTTAAGCTCATCTGGCCGCAGGCCAAGCCAGACGAGCTTATGCGATCACGTGTCATCAGTCCACAATTTAATTTAAATAAATAAATAAAATAAAAATTTCACTACTCCTGCTACAGGACTGATCGGATTTCGATCAAACTCGCATACAAATGTTCCCCCAGTGGGTGTGCATAAAAAGTTGTCAAGATGGTGGCACCACCTGTCATATTTACAATTCTATGGGCTTCTTGGCTGGTATGAGGTACAGCCTCGTTGCGGCCATTTTTTTTTTCCTATAACATCCTGAACAGAGAATAAGTTGGAGAAGCCACCTTAAAACAATGAGCCAGATTTCGAATGATTCACTGGGTTACAAGTGGTCATGACAAATGGCTAAGGGTGGTGACCAAGTGTGCCCAAGCCCATGTAACAGCATGCCCGTGAATTCCCCAGACAGCGGGTAGCTAAAGTTCTCTTTCTACAGACACACTGGGGCCGGACTTCAAATCACCCACACCAAAAACACAAGAGGCCTGGACTCCGCTCCTGTCGAAGCAGCTAGCACTGGCAAAACACGACATGCAAATCATACATCCTTGTGCCATGAGCTGTTTAGGTTCACCTCAGAACAGACTTTCATTTACTTAAAGCCATTTGTATCCCCAAATCCATAGCCCCTGTGGAATTTTACTGTATACTCAGTCCCAGCAGTTCACCCATTTGGATGAACCTTTACACCTAACCAACAGCTCAACACTTAAAAGAGAACTGAAGGCAAATTTATCATCAAAATTCTCTCTCTCATTTTGTTAAATGCATTTTTGAGAGCTATTTTGTCACTGCTATAGCAAGTTAAGAATGTTTGAAATATGCTATGGAAAATATCAGTCCATATGTCAAAGCAATGGCTGTAAACGAGATTCGTTGAGACCTGTGCCAAACATCACAGGACGGAAGTAAAACGTATAGCAGAAATCAAAGTGACCAACTTCTGCAAACATTCCCTGTGTCCGAAATCACTCTCGTTCACTGCTCCCTATAGAGGGAATTAGTATATAGAGGACTATATAGTGAGCTCATTGGTAAAATGAAAAGGGGAAAAAAAAAAACGCTTTCGGACACTAGTCCGTCACGCTGGCATTTATATCATTACTGTCGCACAATTAAAACGTGCCAGATTAGTCGGCTGGTGGGTTTTCAAAATAATAAAAATACATGCATGTGTTTTTGTGATAAACATATTATACTGAGCGTATTTCCCACATTAAATCAATGCAAAGTACCTGCATCTTTCAGGTTTTTTTTTAAATCAAAGCTGAATACTTTCTTCTTTGCCGCTGCCTTTTATTAAATCAAATTTGAGACTTAATTTGATTTCTTTCAGCGTGACCGCAATGCATGATGGGATGTATTGCTTTGGTTAGTGACCATCGTTGTACACTACTTTTCGTGATGCATTGTGGGATACTATGAGTGCACTATATAGGGTGTAAATAATCCTCACTAAGGTTTCGGACAGTGCTACAAAATGACGTCCCCACTATATAGTGCCCTATATAGTGAGTAGGGAGCGATTTCGGACACGGGGTTGTCAAAAGGCGCGCGCGCCCTTTTTCGAATGCTGACGCAATCAAGCCGGAAGTTGTGTTTGTTTGGATAGCAATCAGGAAAGTTTGAAAAAAGTAAGCAGTAATCGTCATTTAAACTCGTTTTTGTGCAATACTTCGTTTGGAAAACAGTTTTCAAAATGGCGGCACTGACACCTGGCTGACACTTGACATTTCGAAGTCTAGCACAAGTCTCATGAAGATCATGTGGATAAGTGACGCCTGCCGTGGGCCAAATGAACTACATTTCAACACGGCTAAAAACCGAACAAGCCGATAAGTATAATAAATAAATGACTTCAGTTCTCCTCGGTTTCACGCCACAGCACTGCCAAGCTGCCTTAAAACAACTGGGCCCTTCAGCAAGGCCCTTTCAAACCCACTCGGTTTCAGGGACACTATATTATGTCGGACCCTGTGCTCCGACCCCAACTTCGTAACAAGTTAGGATATGTGAAGAATTTTACCAAGCTGTAATGTATACATGACGAATAAAGGCTTCTTCGAAAGATTTCCCTTTGTCATGACTTGTCTTGGATTATTTCTACCTTGAAAAAGACCACGTCTTGTTTGTACAGTGCCTACACTTATCCATAAGTGTGAGCGTAATAGCGCAGTTGCAGTTCTCCCACACTGTATTAAAAATGCAAATAAAGAAGCCCGATGAGACAAGCAACACAAGTTCAATATTCAACTCAGAACCTCAGTATTTCTTGCCAATCGTTGCCTGCACTAAAACTTTTTGCAAAATAGATATTTAAATCCCAGCTCCGCTTCTCTGCCTTGCTTGTATGGCATGATAAATATCCTCCTATGTAGTAAAAAACACATTTCACTGAAGTGAAGAGTAACAATACCGGTTATGTTTTTGTTTTTCTGTGCCAGGGACGATGATATTGTGCTGGTGGAATGTAGTTATCCTCTTATTTCATTAATACATCATCGACTCCAAAGAGAGAAATAATACTACGGGACTGTCGAGGGTCTTCCATGAATGAAACCATGGGCGTTGTCCACGCTTTTGCAAGAGGAAGTCTGAATGACGGCATGCTCAAAACATTTTTTCCAAGTGTTTCACAGTGGGGGAACAGTATTAGTCAAGTACTGACTTAGATCATTTTTGAAGAATGAGAACAGGCAAGAGAGAGGCGACTAAAAGAGTCATCCACTCACCAGTATCAGAGGTTATACTCCTGGTTGAGAGGATGCAGCTCATGTGCATAATCGTGTCAAAACACCACACTACACAAGTACAATATTCATTAACAAGCAACTCGAGAAATATGATCACTACTGAGCTAGACTGCTATAACAGTTTATTCCATTGCAGTATGTAAAACACGCAGCGTGTTCCTCTTGGTGGCTGCTGCACACTTACATTTACATAGTCCCTTGCTGGACACAGCACAGGTGGTTTGTGCTGAATGGTCTTGATGAATATGGATGCAAGAAACGGTACTTTGAGAAGGTTGGCCATCAGGCACCGTGGTGGGAAAAAAAAAAAAAATTATATATATAAGGGCTGTAACGAAACACCCAACTCACGATTCGAATCGCGATTTTTGACCCACGATTCGATACGCCCACGATTTTTTTAAAATGTTTTTTTAAAGTAGTAAATTTGACTTAACATTTACTTACTTACATTAACTATTTAATAACAAATAATTCAGACCACTGCAGAGAATGAGTAATATGTATGCAAAAATGAACAAATGTATATCCAAAGATTGTTTTATTTCTCAAAATAATACTGTTGAGCTGGAAGCTCTGGTTTTTCCGGTTCTGAAAGTGTCATTTTTCCAAATCGTGTAAATCCGTTAAGATTTTTTTTTTTTTTTTTTTGGGGGGGGGGGGGGGGGGTGGCTCTCTCACTGTCTCACTTTCATAGGGCCAATGATTTTCTGTGATCGCGGAAAACAGATGGAAATTACGGAATTTTTATGGTGAAACATTGCTCGCGTGTCAAAATGTAACTGCCGCAGAAGGCTTCCGCCCAAGCAGACATGCCTTCAGTGTTGCCAGATATTGCTAACGTTTTCCACCCCAAAATATGTTCAAAACCAGCCAAAAAGCACCTAAACCTGCCCAATCTGGCAACACTGCATGCCTTTCCGGTCAAGTGATCGTAGCCAGCCAATGAGCTGCTTGTTTACAGATTCGCTCCCTGCATCGCAACCAGAATGGCGACTGCTTAAAAGAAATGAATGCTCTGCCAGTGGTGAGTGTGGACGTTGCGTGACTCGCAGAAGATTGTCGCAGGTCGGCGAAAAAACGACTTACTAATAGATATAAAAAAATAAAAGTAATTTAAGTAAGTTTAAAATGTAATTTAAATAAAAAGTAAAGTATTCATAAATTGAAGTTTGGAAGCGCCTCTGTTTTTGGGCTGAGGAGAAGTTTGAAAGGGTGTACCGCGATTCTGCCTTCTTGTATCGCGATATGGATCGTGGCTCTGCGTATCGCGATTTCGATACGCATATCGTTACAGCCCTAATATAAATATGCAAAACCATTTTTCGATTCGCTGTCTTGATGTAGCCTTGGCGAAACATCAAGAAACAACGACATTGCTTCTCAGGAAGAGTGAAAACTGCTGATGAAACAAAACTGCAGATTTATCAGTAACACTTTTTCTAATGTTTTCAGCTCATGATAAAGACGAGAGCCAGCTGTTCTTCACTTAGTGCTCAGGCACTGCTTGGTTATAAACAGCCTGCGATAGCTCAAAGGAGCATTCACAGTGCTACGTCGGATTACTGAGAACATGAAACATTTGAATTGCCTTTATTTACATCATTTCAAAATGACTACATTAAAAATAGTTTATTCCTCCAAATAGGGAAGTTAGTCTCTGCCTTCCTTCTCGATCAGCTCACCCTCTCTACCAGACCCACAACTCTGCTCATTTCACCACCAAATCGGAAACACCACAACACAATGTTTTATCTGGCCATTTAATTAAAAAAATAAATAAATATTTTTAAAAAAGGATGCATGTCTTTTAATTTGGGGGAGGAGGAAATGTTTTTCCTGCCATGAGATCAGCAGTCAAATGATGTTCAAATCAGCACACCGAATCATTGGCCTAACTATTTTACCAGTGCAGTGATTGTGGATATAGAAGTCACATTGAATTTAAGGTCAGTCTTTGGCTTTTTTTTTGGGGGGGGGAGGAAAATCACTGGGTCCTTATTTCTTGTAAGTCATAATTATACTACGGTCCAGCAAATAAGATCAGTCAGTCAGAGTGGAAAATACAGGCTAGTGAGCAAGTGCCTTGCTAAGTAGGAAATACTGCAGCCATGGCAGCATTATCAGATACATGTGTGTTATTTACCAGCTGGGAGGTCCGTATCATGAAATACCGTGACCGAGGTCTTGAAACTACTGAGCGAGGTCCTCTGGGCCGAGGTCAGTATTCAAGGCCGAGGTCACGGTATTTCACCATATGGACCAACCTTAAAGGGGTACCAAATATAATATATACAGTTGCTGATGTGACAAAGTAACGTATTCTTAAGTATTCTATCAAATTTATATACTAGAAAACAACGAAATATCTTGGTAATTGTAAACATAATAGTCGGTACGCTAAACGGCACAAGAGTCGCCATTTTTAAAAGACCGTGACGTCAGCCCTACCCACTGCACTAGGAGAGAAGCGTGTAATCATGGCGTCGGGCGCATCAAGTGAAAGCGACAGCTCTGTCGAATCATACGAAGAGATCCCGCAAGACACACTGCAAGCAGGCTATGGCTTAGAAGGGTACCAATTTGAACCTAGGAGAGGTACTCTCGACTCCGGTGATGAAATAAGAGAAGAAAGCTCGGATGACGGCGAGGATGAGACTGATGCTGACCATGGGCATGGCGAGTGTGGGGCAGAGCGCATGCGTGCAGGTGACACGGCGTGGTGCTCGTGCGGAAAATGGAACGTGGAGTTGCTCACGAGTCCAGCAGAATTTATTTGCTGCAATGAGATAGGCGCCACCCATGGACTTGCGAAATCGTCGCAAGAGGCAGAAACAGGTATTTCCATTGAAATACACACACACACACACACACACAGTGGCATAACAGACTATACTACTACTAGTTTTTCAGCGGAAACAAGTGAAAAGACACGTCTGGAGGATCGTTATGCTTTCCATCGGTCCTGTTATTACACCCGAAAGCAACACACTGTGGCATTGTGTAGCCGATCACTTACAATTCATCCTACTTTCCGATTCACACGTGCTATTCCCAACCTCAATGAGCCAACACAACTGGGCACATACATACGTCATGAGTGTTACGCAGAGAAAATGAACGTGCATACTGATTGGATAAAATTAATATCATGGGGGGCTGTTCAAACTGCGGAAATAGTTTGCTCGAGCTACTTTCAAAACACTAACTTTCCAACCTTAAACAAAAAAACTTTTCAAAGTCTTGAATAAGGTTCGTTAATGTGTGTTTTATTGTTATATTTACTCTATATATTGCCCTCTGTTCCCCTTTAAGCTCGTAAATAATACATTTATTTTTTTCTTGACCAAATTCTAACAGAAAATGAGCACGCCCAAAAGGGAAAACTGAGCCGAGCCGCCATTTTGAATCCTCATTCACGGCTGTAATGCAAATGGCTTCCTCCTCAGCATACAAGCGCACTTCCACGTCAGGGGAAGAAAAAAAAAAAACCCTACATTTTGCCGCCTATGTAGTCCCCTATTTATACAAATTGAGTCATTCAGGATTCAGCCATGTTTTTGCTCGGCATTAGCAAGTTAGAGGTTTTTAGCTTTCTCCTGAAATGTTTTATTTCTTCCTCCTCAGGGTAGTAAAACTCGCTTTCACTGTGAACACTGTCGTTATCACTGTCCATGATGTAAAATTAATGCCATTATCCTGAGAAATGCTGGCAAAAATCTTAAATAAATCTTATTTTAAAAAAAAAAGATAAATGTTAACAAAAATTGCTACGTTTGTTGTTGTGAACAAGTGAGTCGGCAGAGATCCGTACCATAGGATACGGACCCGCTCGCCAGCCAATCAGAGCGCAGGATTTGATGGAAAACGGCCCAGAGGCCTCAGTCAGTATTTTCAAGACCTCGGTCACGGTATTTCACGATACGGACCGACCTTAAGCTGGTAAATATTTTATATTTCCCTTTACCAAATTCTAACAGAAAACGAGAGTGCCCGAAAGGGAAACCATATTCAGACCAAACCTGCTACAAGCTCACTTTCAGCTTTCTCCTGAAAGGTTTTCTTTTATTTCATCTTCATCAGGGTAGTAAAACTCACACTATTATACTGAGAAATGCAAAAATAAACGTCGACAAAAAAAAAATTGCTACCATGTTGTTTGCTTGTTGTGAACCAGCGAGTTTCCAAAAGGTCTGTAACCGGGGTCCGGATCGTAGGATTCCAGACTGCTCGCGAGCCAGAGTGCACGCTTTGATGGAAACCGGACCTCGAAAAAAAAAAATCCATCTTATTAAATAAAAGGACTGGGATTGGTTGACCCTAAGGTCGTGTGACCTGCATTGTCGATCCCTATAAGTGCAACACTGAGGTTTATTAAGAGAAGCATCCCAAATTCATGGTTTATTTACAAATTTCTGTCCATCTTCTGCTTTGGAATCCTGTCTCCTGAAGATGTCTGGAGACGTTGTGATGAACGCTCTCCTAGGTTTCTGCCTCCGTCCAGAGACATTGCCCGCATTTCCATTATGACACTAGTATGATTTAGAGGGATCTGAGATTTAGAGAGAAAAATGAACAAGTAGGAATGCAGATAGTTCATATTTCACAGCAGCTTGGGGCCACATGCATGTCTCTACATGCAGATGGAAAAACATCCTCCTGCACAAATCGCAGCCTGCAGAGAAAGGTTTAGGATCTCTAGCCACGCCCGATTTGAGACTCGCTAAAACAGATACTTACTGACTTGTTTGGGCAACAGAGGAGTTCAGGGCAGAGAGAGAAAGTCTACATGCTCAACACAGCGGCAATAGATTTTACTAAGTTTTGTACAAACTCCAGCCTTACTGACCTTTTCCAGCCTCCAGAAAGCAGCTGTCTAGGAGAAATAGAGACAGTGAAAGGAATACATCATCCCACACTGGGTTTCAACATGAGGCGTGTGGTTTTACAATAGGACTCAAACAGCCAAAATATACTTGTGCGTGTTGGAGGGAGGGAGGGAGGGATGGGTGAGGGCCTACAGGCTTGACAAAGCACAGATTTCCTCTCTACAGGAACTTGCACAATCAAACTCCCAGCTGCAACCTTCAAACTTCAATTCCTCAAAAGTAAAGCAAGGAGTGACCAGATGTGAAAACTAACCAACACACACACACCTCTTTTACAGCATACGTCACCTCAGTCTTGTGACAACCAGGTGCAGAAAGACACAATAGAAGGTTGTAGTCAGGGACAAGATAATGCTCACAATAAACAGAGTGCGTTCACAGAAACATGAACAGTGAGGAGAACACTGGGGCTGGGCATTGAACCTTATTTTCAATAACCTATTGTTGAATGTCTTTTTGCTGTGCATTTGTTTCCATGTTCAACCAATGAGGGAAAGGCAGCAGAATGACTCTGGATCAAATCAACTTCTCCGTCCTTAAAACAAAATCACAATTAAAAGGAACAGTCCACCGTACTTCCATAATGAAATATGCTCTTATCTGAATTGAGATGAGCTGCTCCGTACCTCTCCGAGCTTTGCGCGACCTCCCAGTCAGTCAGACGCAGTCAGACGCGCTGTCACTCCTGTTAGCAATGTAGCTAGGCTCAGCATGGCCAATGGTATTTTTTGGGGCTGTAGTTAGATGCGACCAAACTCTTCCGCGTTTTTCCTGTTTACATAGGTTTATATGAGCAGTGATATGAAACAAGTTCAGTTACACAAATTGAAACGTGGCGATTTTCTATGCTATGGAAAGTCCGCACTATAATGACAGCCGTACTAACACCTTCTGCGCGCTTCGGCAGCGCATTGATATCTGAGCTCCGTATCAATGCGCTGCCGAAGCGCGCAGAAGGTGTTAGTACGCCTGTCATTATAGTGCGGACTTTCCATAGCATAGAAAATCGCTATGTTTCAATTTGTGTAACTGAACTTGTTTCATATCACTGGTCATATAAACCTATGTAAACAGGAAAAACGCGGAAGAGTTTGGTCGCATCTAACTACAGCCCCAAAAAATACCATTGGCCATGCTGAGCCTAGCTACATTGCTAACAGGAGTGACAGCGCGTCTGACTGACTGGGAGGTCGCGCAAAGCTCGGAGAGGTACGGAGCAGCTCGTCTCAATTCAGATAAGAGCATATTTCATTATGGAAGTACGGTGGACTGTTCCTTTAAACATTAACAGGTAAAGGTACAGACACACACTGCTCCACCTTCCACAGGGCTGCAGGTTTTGTTTGCTCAGAAATCAGACTCTAAAGAACAAAAGGAGCGCCGCTAGTTAAATGCATTAATACAGATCAAGAGAAACAAACAAAATACATGATCATGCACTACATCGGGTTCTCCCCTTGACAAAAAGGCAGCAAACTGTTGGCCAACGTTTCAGCTATTAGACTGGATTTTCTGTCCAAAATCTGGAAGATATTACCTGATTCTGACCATCACCTTCATTTTCTCTTGAAATGTTTAAAGCATATACGCAGAGCCATGGCCTCACTTTTTGTTTATAAATGCCTTGAGACCTCAAGAATGGCACAGGAATAGTTTTAAGCGCCAACAAGAAATCTAATATAGTAATTTTTTACAACTAAGGTGATTTATATATAGCCTTCCTGCTGACATCACAGCAGGAAGGCTATCGGTCTCATCGCTATTTCCGCTAGACTAAAACACAGAGCTGACTGCAACTCCGATCCTCCATTTTGAGCCAATTTATCACCATGCCACGTAGATGCATTTTTGGCGGGTGCAGCAACATGACAGAAGGTGGATTTACGTTGCATTCATGGCCCAAGAATGTTCAAACTGCAAAGATTTGGACGCGTTTTGCGAGACGTTCACAGGCACATTGGACGTCTATGAAGTGGTGTCTCCTCCGCTCTGCACATTTTACTGAAGACTTGTACGAGACATCTGATCTGTTGAGGAGCGTTAGCTATAAGCCCGTACTGAAAGAGGGTGCAGAACCAAAAATTAAAAGAAAAAAAAGTATATTTTATTTTTTTAAAAGTGATTTCCGTTGCACCAGTCCTCCTGGAGTGAACCGAGGGCTGTTGCTAAAACCCAGGACGGAACATATCGCTCGGGCAGTGACCTCCCCGCGGTTGTTGCTAAAACCGGTGACATCCCGGGTTTTAGTAATTGCCTGAGCCGAGCAGTAATGGCGGAGTACACAGTATGGAGAGAATGAGTGGAGCAGCCGTCTGATTTCTAAACTGGATATTGCTGCCATCTCGCCCTTACATGGAAGGAGCGAATGAACGGAGAACTGAACGAACAACTGAAAGTCAGATTGTTTCAAAAACAATCGGCCACAAGAAGCGAGAACACAGATGGGTAAACTCCAACTCTCATTTGGATTTTAAAAAAAAAAAAACCGTTGTTTCCCTGCATTTAGATTAATACATGTAACTTGTATTGTGTGTTTAAGTTACTGGTATAAGATTATTTAATTTGCTTCAGAATGTGATTGTCTCAGTTCATCTGATTATTTAATGAGCCTTTTACGTTTTATCAGTGAAAATGCATGCATGTACATGTATGCTGCATAAGTTATAACACCTATCCTGTTTTAATGAGTGTCAACCCACAATCAATGAAGTCAAATCAGTCTTAGTTGAGCAAGTCGGTAACGGTATTTCTTACTTTCACCGTAAATTTTTATGACTTTGGTCTATAGCTGTAAAAGGCCTCGGCCTTAAAACCGGTTCCCGCTGTGACGTCACACACTCAGGGCTGTCTGGCTCAGCGGGACAGCTCGAATGCCAACTTTGCGGTCGATTTTAACTCTCAAAAATATATTTTTAAAATTCTCATTTATGCAGCATACAAGAGTCAAGGATGGAGATACTATCCACTCAGAAATTCATTTAAAAATAAAGGTTCTGCGTATCTGCTTTAAGCACAAGGTGGTTTCTGTATAGCAGGAGAGGTATAGTACGTGATAGCTTTATTCTGCACAGGTTTATCACTGTTTCCACATATAATTCATGACTGCTAATTAATCTCCCTACTAAACATCACACTCCTGTCATCCCAACGTGCGTGTACATGCAGCAGGCTGCAGGCTTCATGAGGAGTAGTGTGCATTACAGCGTCACACATCAAGACTGAACACCATAAGAAATAGAGGTCCCCCCCACCAAATTTTTCAGTTTGTCGAACCTACTTGTCCTCTGGACATCTATGACTAAGAAGCACTAAATATCCCAGACAGGAAACCTGCTCCTCCACCACTGGGATCATGACTGAGCAATGCTGAGTCAGTTAAACAAGCCTAGCAATGTTAATTTCGACAAACTATTAGACAAAATTCTGTATTCTTATAATAAACATAAGATTAGAAACTATGTGGTTAGTAAAGATACTTTACTACACCTTACCAACCAGAAGACATGAGGGGGGGTCTCTCCAAAACCAAACAAGATGTCTCAGGTTTCATCCAAACACCATCAGTTTATACACAAAAAAAAAAAGTGTGACAGGAAGTAACTCAGGCAAAAATATAGACAAGGGAGTCAAATGATCAGCATATAATATGAGATGTTAAAGTCACATGACTACTTAATAGGTCACAGAGTTGTGTTGCCACAGAAAATGGCGTTCCCAAGTCGCATCAGAAGTAGCCATGGTGTCAACATCTCATGTCATGAGTTGATCATGTGACTCTTGTATCTCCAGTTTCAGAGAAGCTCTGAAGGGTTTCCTCCAAGCGCAACATCCCTGTGCGTTTGAAACCTATGAAGACACTCAGTGTTTGGTCCATCCAAAGGACCAGATCTCTGAACATCACATCACAAGAGCAACACTGTATATGCATAGCCTGGCAAGCCAGACTAAATGTGAATATTTAGTCTGGCCTCGATCCGTAGACATTTCCGACGGGGGTAGGAGGAACAAACCGCTGTCTTTCAAACTGTCTCTGTGCGTATAGGCCAACGCTCTGACCAATCAGCGCAACAGTGACTGTGACGTAGTCAGAGCGACAGAAAGCAGTGGGGGAGACCTTGAAATAAATAATTTTTCAAAATGCGTATTAATTAATAAACAGGTTCTAGATATTAAGAAGTTTGGAGATAATGACCACAAGTTTGGAGTCTGTACCACATACACATTTTTTTCCAAGGGTTTGCTTAAACTGTTTTTGAGAGTTTTTATTTAGTGGTGTTTGGTGAAATAATTTCCCTTAAATTTAAAATAACGGGAAAATAAGAAACAATCAAAAAGTAATGTTTCAAAGCTGTTTATTAATTCTTCGTACTGCACAAACTAGCCCCATCCTTTTGGCTACGAGCGGAGCCAGCTGGTAGATCAGACTTTTGCCATAGCCGGTCGGCAAAACCGCGAAAATGTCCTTCTTGAAAAGGAATGAGCGGAGAGCCTCTTCCTGCTCATGTTTCAACGAAAACTCCAAGTCTAATTCTTCTAAAACTGATTCCAAAGCGGAGTCAAACGCGTGCTGTTCACTAGCCGTAGCCATCTTTCCTGTTGTGCTTTCTCCAGCGTCGCGCAGCCTTGTCGTCACTCCTGCAAAAGCCTGCCCAAAGAATCCAAACAAAAACCTTGCGTTGTGATTGGCGGGCACGATTTGATGCCCGGGGTGTTTTTGTTTATATGGTGCGAGGCTAGACCCACTCGCTAGGCAAAAATATTTTTGGCCGCTAGGCGGGTGGCTCTAGTTTACTAGGCTAGTATATGCAGTCAGGAGTGCAAAGACATATTAGGGCATATAAGGGTGTATTCAGACCAGGATAGTTCGATAGTTCACTTGCTTTGGTCCGAACCAAATGTTTTTATTTTTTCATTTTGGTGCGGTTCGCTTTCACACTCTACATTTTAGTAAGCGGACCAAAATCTGTCAACAAAGCCACGCGCCCCGAGGTTGTTCAGCTATTGGTCAGAGACGACACGCGCACAAAGCGCTGTTCTGGGGAGCGCGTGAACCCCTTCTTCATTTTCTCACTGAATACAGCAAACACGTCGGCATTTTTGTGTGTTCTCTCCAAAAGCTCAGATATGTGGACATCTGCCCATATATCCACAAGGGTACGCGTTTCTTCCTCGGCCCACGTTTGCCCCCTACTCATTTTTTGTACTCTGTAGTCTAGCCTACCACTGGTCTGAATGACTGAACGACTGTTGTAAGGTTCCCTTGACAACCGAAACAGTGTTTGCACTTTGCGGTGGAGTGTCAAGACTCTGTTTCCCATAATGCTCGACAAACGACGGAAGCTCCCGAGGTACAAAAAAGCAAAACTGTCGGATTAGGTCCGGTCTGCTTTCACACCTCCAAAAGGTCCGCACCAGAGTACCTTTGGTCCGGACCGAGTCCGACCTTGCAGCTCGGTCTCGGTCGGCTTGTTTGGTCCGGACCAGAGTTCGGTGGTTTGTATTCAGACCAACCCAAAAGGTCCGGACCAAGGGAAATTTGGTTCGTTTGGTCCGGACCAAACAACGTAGGTGTGAATACGCCCTAAGACTATTAGGGTGCCAATAAAAGAATGAAGTTATCTATTTCTCAAGTCTCACCCCCCCAGTTTTTTTTCCTTTGGGCTCAATATATCATGCTGTGAAATATTAGCTAAATTTATTGATGTTTAGAGGTGGCACAAACTCCCTGAAATTTGGAATTGTGTGATTTTGGCTAATGACTTGTTTCAAAAAAAAAAAAAACTTGGATAGCATGTAAGGAAATCATATGGAGCTACTAATTTGCAGCGATGAAAACTTTCTTAAACAGTATTGAACACTTAAATACATAGAAGCAATAAAAGCACCAAACATCTTTTTTAAAGAGTACTCTTCTTCACTGTTGGATGCGGTTTTCGATGGTATTCGACAACTTGTAAAAGATACTGTTTTTGATCCTCGTGAATGGTGATGCCATCATTGAACTGCTGAACAAGAGCTACACCTCTTTCAGCTGAATCGTTGACAACTTTCAGTCCGCCAATTAGTCTCTTTCCTTCCTGGTAATCTTCATCTTCTGGCCATTCCTCTGGGGCTTTTCCTAAGAAGCCTGTTGGAATGCGAAGGCTTGTGAACAAAGTGTGGGTGTGCTTTGTAATGAAGCTTGAGATGCTCAAGGTCTTGATATTTTCTAAATCTACATCTTTTCGTGGCTTGTCAGATTCCCCTCCTTCAGGTCCAGACAATTATACAACAGTAGGATTTTCAGAGGCTTTGTGCCACCTCTAAATATTGTTGCATCTTATTCTAAGTTTATATTTCATTTTCTTGCTATTAAAGGATAATAATTAGAGGGTGAGACTTTAAAAAATGCAAAAATGAATTTTCCCCATTGTTATGATTGGCACCCTACTATCTATATATAGGGGAAACCAAACAAAAAAACACAAACAAAAAAAACAACTCAATAGATGCATGTCCTGATACCGGCGAGGAAACTTCAGCAGTCTGTACACACTTACAACAAAAGAAACAGTTTTCATGAAGTCATCCATGTCAAAGTAGAGTGGCCCTTGCTGAACAGGGTTCGAGACACCACCCGTCCCCAGTTAATACCGCCGTGTTGTTAATCGTACTTCAGCACTTTATGGACAAACTGGCTTGCTCCACCTCACAAGTAGTACAAAGGGCACAGACATTTATATATATATATTTGGGAACACCATTTTCTCTGGCAGCGACATCTTAAGTAGTCATGTGATTTTAAAGTGCATATTCTGGACCAATTTCAGTTTTGTTTTGTTAAATATGAAAGTATGTCCCTTTACACACTCACCCAGAAGGGTAATTTTGCACAAGGCCATCTGTCTACAGCAGAAAGAAAAAAAGAAAAAAAAAACGCGTCTGGAAAAATCCCAAGGGAATCTGGAGCCAGATTCGTGACATCACCTGCGGAAGCGCCAGCAGGCTGCGAGAGCTTTGCACGGTTTCAGTGCACAGCCTGTGTAGACCAAGCGCTCCCATTTCTCTCTCATTGTCCGGTCTTTTGGGAAACGATGAGTGCTAATCCCATCAAGATTGGTGTTGCTACACCCTCCTACGATACATCTGTTAACCATTTTAATAATTACGTGATAACGTTGAAGAAATTTGCAGAAAACCACCAGGTCGTTTTCTCAAACAAACCAGCGCTGACGTAGGATTCAGAGGGAGGCGTCCCGCACGTGACTTCACGAAAATCAGTGTTTCCCGGGGAAATCCAAACGCCAAGTTTTTTCAGAGGTGGATCAATTCGCCTCAAATGGCTTGATTTCAACTGAATTTTCTGGTATTGCGCAAGGTAAAAAAAATTGCACAAAATGTAGAACGTGACAGATATTTGACCCAAGTTTAATATAAAATAGGGGAATTACATTGATCTTGCTCCTGAATTTACCCGTGATATGCACTTTAACATCTCAGGTTGTCCCCTGATCATGTGATTCCTTTGTCTGTATTTTTGCCAGAGTCACTTCCGGTCACACTTTTACAACTGATGGTGTTTGGATGAACACCGAAACCTCTTGTTTGGTTTTGAATTTTAACAGCATGTGTGGACACAGATCAAATTTTGACGCTTAAAGGAACAGTCCACCGTACTTCCATAATGAAATATGCTCTTATCTGAATTGAGACGAGCTGCTCCGTACCTCTCCGAGCTTTGCGCGACCTCCCAGTCAGTCAGACGCAGTCAGACGCGCTGTCACTCCTGTTAGCAATGTAGCTAGGCTCAGCATGGCCAATGGTATTTTTTGGGGCTGTAGTTAGATGTGACCAAACTCTTCCGCGTTTTTCCTGTTTACATGACCAGTGATATGAAACAAGTTCAGTTACACAAATTGAAACGTAGCGATTTTCTATGCTATGGAAAGTCCGCACTATAATGACAGGCGTACTAACACCACCTGCGCGCTTCGGCAGCACATTGATACGGAGCTCAGATATCAATTCGCTGCCGAAGCGCGCAGAAGGTGTTAGTACGCCTGTCATTATAGTGCGGACTTTCCATAGCATAGAAAATCGCTACGTTTCAATTTGTGTAACTGAACTTGTTTCATATCACTGGTCATATAAACCTATGTAAACAGGAAAAACGCGGAAGAGTTTGGTCGCATCTAACTACAGCCCCAAAAAATACCATTGGCCATGCTGAGCCTAGCTACATTGCTAACAGGAGTGACAGCGCGTCTGACTGACTGGGAGGTCGCGCAAAGCTCGGAGAGGTACGGAGCAGCTCGTCTCAATTCAGATAAGAGCATATTTCATTATGGAAGTACGGTGGACTGTTCCTTTAAGGTTTTTTGTTTTTACCCTTGTAGGTATAGAAATGCCATTCACTGGAAAAGAAAAGGCGTTTGTGTGTTAGAGTACGCTCGAACAAGACTGTGCAGCATGCATTTATATAAGAATTCGCTAAAAACGCAATGCAGATTTGGACACGGCACAAAAAGTTCAAAGAGGAAGGCTGTCTGTACAGGAGGGCAAAAGAATCTGGACGACCACCAGCATAGGACGAGACGATCAAGCGAGTGGGTTCGCAAATACTGAAAATTTGTGAAAAATCGCTCATGGAGCCCACATACCTTTTGAATTTCTCATTCACATTTTGAGCAATAATCTTATATTGCTCAACATTAAGCCTGTTCAGTTTCATTTGCCTCGACTATGTAGTTTCTGGGATATTTACATCTCAAATAATATAAATTTTATTTTTTTTAAAACACCATGTACTTGGCAGAGTAAATGTGACTACATCCAAGATGGAGAAAAATTAATGCACGGCCTATAGATGGGCCTCATCTGACTTCTGACACAAGGAGCTGCTGTCTTCTTACATGGACGCAGGAAGCTTGCTCTGGTTGAGATTAGGGTCCGAGGCACTCACCATGACTCGGGCCACCCTGCAGAAGCGGAAAGCACACAGGCCTGCCTAATAATCATCAACTAACGCCTTCTCTGAGACGACAGTGTCATGCGTGTGGTTTACATCTCTAACAGCTGGAAGCTGATGTGTGCACTCGCGCTCCTTTCCACTACACCCAAAGGAAACCACAAAAAGCACCGTGACATCTCAAATCAACAGGCACCTCTCCCGAGTCTCAAAATTATGCTGACTCAGGAAAAGGAAAAAGATTAGTTGTATCAAAACTGCACAGAAACAGAATGGACTCGAAACAGCAGTGTGTTTTTGCATGGCTAATCTTGCAGTGTGCAAGCACTGAGCTCACAAACAATTCCTGTATGTTAAGGGCGTTTTTGACATGTGGTTTAAAAATACCTTTATCCGGCGTTATCAGCGCATAACTGTGTCAGTCCAGACCGCAGATCAATTCTGGAACCAATTTTAATTTTGTGCAAGATGTGAGAGAAGGAGTACACTTGCATATTGCTCTGTGTGTATATTTTGATTTATCGTATCGTATCCTCTTTACTATAGTAAAGGATACAATTTTCGTTTAAAATTAAAAGATGTATTCCAGGGGCGTCATGGCTCAGATAGATAAGGCGCCATACCATAAACCTGGGGACCCGGGTTCGATTCCGACCCGAGGTCATTTCCCGATCCCTCCCCGTCTCTCTCTCCCGCTCATTTCCTGTCTCTACACTGTCCTATCCAATAAAGGTGAAAAAAGCCCAAAATAAATCTTAAAAAAAAAAAATTAAAAGATGTATTCTACTATTGGGGAGCTGCATGCTATTAGGTTGGTTAGCAGATTAGCAGCACAAGCTAACCGTTGAATGGTCTCCAGAGACATCACCATATGCCTATCGCACAATACATCTTCTCCTATCCAAGTTTAACACAATTTCATTTGCAGTGTAAAACCGGCTGCTTGATTTACGTGTTCGGCTTTTTATTAGCTGTTAGCAGATCATCAGCTCAAGCTAACTGTACTAGCTACAAACAAACACTCTCCGCGACTTCATAACGTCTCTATGCTCATTCACCGAGACGTCATATATAATAGCTTATCTATGTGTTTCTTTCATTTTGGGGGGAGGAACTAAAGATGTCAGAAGGGAAATTAAATGCCATTGTTAAAAAAAAAAAATCCACACCATGCAACTGGTCTGAGGAAACATCCAAGCTGCTCGGATTTGTCGTTTTACTGCGCCATACCTTATTTGCATAAAGTTCAGAAACTCAGAACTTTATGTAATCGCCTGTCGCTTGCTCGTGTGAATGCAGAGCAAGTCAAAATTTTGTATACAAGTGAGCAGATCATCAGCCTTGTTTTAAACTGTGTGTTTCAGTCATCTTCATTTTGTTTTCCTACCTGTAACAGGAAGTAACGTTACACAGTTTCGACCAATCCGCTTGTGTGATGCTCGGCTCTGGGATTAGATCACTCCTTGGGCTTCAATTATCAATCCAAATCCATTGATCAATTCCCACCAGATTTACAAATGCTGATTTTCTGCTATTTAAAATCAGCTGCGAATTACTAAGCGTGATTATAGCACAGCTGATTCGTATTTAGCGACTCCAGCAAGACTCAATTTAAAAAAAAAAAAAAAAAGAGCCAGCTGAAAACTTCAAAAATGGTGATTAAGGCTACGTTGACATTACAAGCCTCATCAGCTTTGCCCATCTTGACGGTTCACGTTCAGAATAACTTGTGTCCTGTATCTAGCTAACGTGAATTCATCTGTCCTACGAAACAGACAGCAAAAAATAAGCGAGACGACTCGTTAAATTTGGCAAGAATTTTCAAATCTAGGTTTTAGTCACTTACCGAAAATTTGAGTTACATTTTCATCTTTTGGTCAAGATTTAGTGGAATTTAGTTTCAATTTTAGTCAATGTTTTATTCAGATTTTCTCAGACAGTTTCATGATACTTGTAAAACATGACCCGTAGCTTTAAGAGGGGCCGTTACAGGAGGGCTACCGCCAGATTTTTTTTTTTTTTTGGGGGGGGGGGGGGGGGGGGGTGTACATGATGGATGGTGGTATTGCGATGCAAAAGTTGTGTGGAGTTAAGGCCAATTTATGCTGACAACCCAGTCCTCGCAGATGGCCTCGCAGATAGCGTCTGCGTAGCCCCCCCACCTTCGCAGACGCTCTGCGCGCACCTCCCAAAAATTGTGATCACCGCAGAAGCCTCGCAGACAGCGTCGCAGACAAGAGGGCTCCGATTGGTCCACTCTACATCCGCTGTACACGCACTTCCGCTTCCCTACTTTCCCGGTTTGGTTTGTTTTCACGACCGGCATTTTTAAAAACACGAGCGAAGATGGAGCAGCACGAAGAGCGGTTGATCGAGGAAGTACGTACATCTATACGACTCCAGTTCTAGTCATTATAAGTAACCGGAGGATAAACACTCCACTAACCACACCCACCAACTACTCCTAGTGATTTCGCGACTTCGCGCCCCCTTGCGTTGTGGCGGTGAATAACATCGCGCACGCCTATTACTCCTCGCTCAACGATAAATTACAACTATCTGCGAAAGCCTTGTCGCAAGAGCATGCAGAGGCCTTTAGCCACCACCACGGTTACTGTTTGGCAAGTGAAGTCAAGAAAGCATTTGGTATACCGATAGTGATGACCACTTTTCATATAAAGATGTTACCTCGTTCAGAACTACGCCATATTTCTGCCCTGACTCCTACACCTGTTAGAATCCAGGAGCATCGTGAAAGCTGTTAAAGCCTCGCAAACCAGATTTCCTCACTTCAACTATGGTCATGAACACAAAACCAGTAAAGCGGTATACTGAAATGGATTTTGCTGGAGGATATTTCTCCTGACTGTAAAAATTCCCTTGAGAAGCTAGCTAGGTTGTCTGCCCGAACAGAGCCAGTTATTTCGTTTCGTCTTTATTCGTCAGGGCATGAGCAGAGACTTCACTGTCAAGTTTTTTTTTTCTTCCACCCTTTACATTGTCATTACAATTTAGTCAGGAAATAAAAGGCTGTCAGTGAATACTCGGCCAAAATTTTCATTGACAAACTTAACACTTGACGACTCACGGTATTAAAACTGACAATATGGAAGCACTAGTAGCTAACGCGCGTCTTGCATTTTGCTCTGGAGGACGGCAAAAAGTTCGTCAGCTGCCTGTGCTGGCTGATGACGACAGCGGTCAGTATGTGTAAAAAGCCACATGAATTCGGATCCGACCGTTCTCAAAATCATATCACATGGCCACGAATTGGATATGTAACTGATCTAGGACCACGTGTGAACGTGACTCAAATCTGACTGGAAAACATCAGATCTGTCTCACATTTAAAAAAAGATTTGAGTCAGTCATTTAAGCCCGGTAATATGAAACTATCCTAAATGGTGAAAGGGCACTTTCTAGGCACGGTGTGTGCTAAACCTTCCAGTAACGCAGCTCCGCCAATACACACACACACACACCTTTACAGGGAGCCATTTCTTTCATCCTAAATTGAACAACTAGCCTTGATATTATAATCCATATATAGAATTGCACTCAACTCAGGCTAATTATATGATCAATCGAGGTTCATATCTCAGTGAATCTCCTCGTGTATAAATTTACCCTCAGGAGCTTTTGTAAGATACAAATGTCTTTCTGAACTAACTCGATTTTCACGCATACATTTCTTGTGTAAATAGTCCGGTGAACAATTTTACATACTCAATGAAAGATATCAAACCTTCAGTGCAAGTGACCTAAGGGCCAAAAAAAAAAAAAACCACCACTCCAAGACGGTGAAGCGTTAGCCTGGCTAACGCGACTTCAAAGCTCTCCAAGCATTTGGTCTGGCCAAGCTATTATGCCAAACCGTTTCCCAGAGCCCGTGGTTGACCCGCCTCCCTGAAATGCCTCAGTTTGCTACTGGTCGAAGCCAGAAAAGGCTGTGACGAAGCTTAAACCAATCACATCACTCTTTCCTCTGACGTACGTGACGCGACGGGGCTAACTGGTAGATTAAACTCTTACCGAAGCCGGTCGGGAGCAAGGCGAAAACGTCCTTCCTTTCAATAAAATACCTCCAGGGCTGCTCTTTGCTCCGTTTTCAATGAGAACTTCCCGTTGAATGCTTTCAATACAGCATCTACCGCTGTGTCAAAGGCTTGCCGCTGCTCCATGTTCGTGATGTGAATGAAGCGCTTCCGGCATAGATTCTGTAAACAATCTATGGCTTCCGGTCGCAGTTCTACTACGTCACTGCCTTGAACACGCCTCTACCCAGGGCCGTTGGAGATGCTCAAAGTTGATTGGTTCCCGATTTTTCGGGAGCTTGGAAATGCTGTAGATAGCCTGCCTGGCCAGACTAAGCTCGCAACAGGCCCTCATGTTGCATCACGCTTAGGATGGGCGGGCCCAGGCTAGTGAAGCGTCTCCTCCCTCCACTGTACTGAAAGCAGGAGGGCAGAGCTGGATGGCTTATTTCCCCCTCGTTCGAATATGCAGAAGAAATCTCTCAGCCCTTACTTGACTCATGAGAAGCATCTGGCTGTCAGCCAGGCCACACAACACCCCGACCTGAAGCAGGTGACCTGAAGGAGGTGGCAGGTGAGAGAGGGAAAAGAGCAGGAAGCATGGATGAATGGAGAAAGAGACAGAGTGAAGAATAGGACAGCTCATGTCTGCATGTACTTTGTTCTGTCTTGCTGTATCCTGCTGACCCCTGTGCACATGTACACACGTGTGTGTGTGTGTGTGTGTGTGTGTGTGTGTGTGTGTGTGTGTGAGAGCATGCCAAACATAGCAGAGCATGTACACACAAAACCTTAAGATGATGTCAGAGGGAACGTGATCATACATGAATAAACGGTGCGCCTCCCTCAAAAGATAACCCTGCTTCAGATCCAAGTCCGACCATTCTCTCCAAAACGCACACCCCTCTGAAACTCAAATCCACTCAGACGAGAGATAAGCTTGGTAATCGACAGCCCTACAGTGCGCTGCATCACTCTGAAAAAGCAAGACAAAACGATGAGGACAGGGGAGTAAAAATGCAAAGAAGGCTCAACGTCGAGGTAAAACAACCAAGACACATTAACGAGTGAGAATTTAAATTAGTCTCTTTAAAATTCAAAACGAGGTGCCCAAGGTAATGAAGGGTTTCAGACTTATTATGCGGCGTTTTACACGGACGTCTTTTTACATCAACACATACATATACAATTAGCGGGTGTTTAATTTCCCTCATTTCTCAGCACGTCATTTGTCTGTCTTTTACCAAAAAAAAAAAAAAAACACCCCGCCCTCATTATTTCTTCCTCTTTAAATTCACAAAGCATTGTATTATTCTCGGGTGAGGAACAGTTTAATAAACAGTTCCTCAAGCCATCAGCTGCACAGGCCAGCCTTCAGAAACAACTCGCTCTGAAGCGACTTGGACTGCGCGCAACACACAGGTCACACGAAGTTCATACAAACAGAAAGTAGACCGCTGAGAAGTGACGTTGCACTAGAAGCGCATGTTAAATTTTATTTGAAAAGCCTGCAGAGATCTTGCGAGATTAAATTGGTGGGGGAAGATTGTGGACATCATCTCCGTGACATTCTAGAGTGGCATTTACATGCACACCCTGATTACGTTAGCCTTCTGCTGAGTAAGATAATGAAAAGATTCTGTTTGAAGCCATTAGAGAGGACTAGGAATTAATAATGCACAACTCTGTTTAAAGGGCAGCCATATGGCAACATTAAAACGGTGGCCACAATGGATCCTCCTGTACATGGTCGCATATGCATCTACTCTTCCAGAAATAACATGGCTGAAATCCGAAAACCAGGTCTCCTGAGTAGCACCGCAGAAAATCATGCAGCCTTTTGAATCCGGATAAATTCCGCAGACATCAATAAGAGTCCAAGAAAGCAAACTCAGCCGTGCTCTCTGGGTGGGACTGATGGGGTTTCTGCCGATCCGAGGGACGGTAGCCACTCGTGGTCACGTGTGCGTTCATGGATGTGGAAGAGGGCAGTTGGCGCTTTCCTGCCAGTGTTCAGCTTCCCTCTGAAGCAGCAGCCAGATGAAAAGGAGCAGTGTCTCGAGTCTTCACGTTAGAGGATAACACAGGAGGTGTCTTTTCATTCCTGTTCTGTCCATCTCCCACAAAAATATTCCGGTCCCAGAACTACAAGAACGATTCCCTTCTCATCCTGTTCCTGTGTTCAAAATGAAGTGTTCCCTCATATTAGAACTGCATATTTACATACAAAACTGACCTACTGCTATTAATATTAAGGGTGTTTTCACACTTGGTCCCTTTCAGCCATCTAACCGAACTCAGATCGATGACTCAGCATTTTTTACGCATATGTGAACACTCCAACCGTACCCAGACCCCTTTAAAGCTAACCGAACTGAGACCACCTCAGGAGGTGGTCTCAGTACAGTTCGCTAAAAATCAACGGTACGGTTCGCCTAATCTGTGCATTGTGAACAAAAAGCGCACCGGGTTCACTTCACCTTTTTCACTGTAGTTTAACCTTCTTCGTTTGACGTAGTTGGTCACGTGACTGTAGCAGGGAAACTCAACTTCCTTTTGGAACTTACCACAGCCGCTTTACAGTTCTCTGAACTTCTAGTCTCCTCAGCCGTGTTTTGTGCTCATAGATAGCTGGAATAAATTTATTTTCCTTAATCTGCACTATTTTGACCAAAGAATACAGCAGGGCAAGCATGGCAGCAGACATTTTGATTCAAGAGAAAACTACCCAGAATTCCGTGCACTGGGGGTCTGAGGGCTCTAGAGGACCTGGTGTGAACAGAAAGAGGACTGAGGCCCCATCAAAGCTTAACTGGACCAGAAAGAGAACCCAGTCCTCTTTGTAATAAATTCACAGTGTGAACACAAAAAGAACTGAGTTCTTTTTCTGTTGGTCCACTTTTTGATCTACTTAAAGAGGACCGAGTCTGGTTCCTTTAAAGGGGACCAGGTGTGAAAACACCCTAAGATTCCTGTTCCTCCAACTCCCGTAGATTTTTTTCCATGTCCCAAAAAAACATGATGAATAGTGAACTTGACTCCCGTCCTGCAGGATTCCCGAAAAACACATCAGCCTCTACGTCATGTCTTGAAGGAAGCACATTACTCACTACCAGTTGGGCAATGCGAAGGTTACGCTCATACTGCGCAGGGTTCCAACAGGGCCTTTTCAGCGTATTGGGACGATATGCAATGTTTCCTAGGCCAACGATATTGCCGACACGCCTGTAAAAGTTGCCACTACACTAATAAAAAGGCTTGTCAATCTTGAAAATGTGGCCTTTTGTTCAATTTTCTCATTATCCCCATGTGGCAATGACGGCGCGCCGTCATGCGAATGTTCCACATTCGGACAGACTCCACTCCCCGTCCACATAAGCGCCAAGTAGTTCCGTGTGGAGATAGTCACTGATCATGCTAGTCCGGTTTACCTCCTTCCTTATGCAGTGTTCACGGTAAAGTGCCATTCGTGCTAAGAGGTGCTTATGCACCATGCACGCAATATGTGCCAGTCCCAGAGTTAGATCGAGATAGTCATGTATTGTAATTGAATTAGGGATGTTAACCGATGACCGTTTGACCGAATCAACGTCAACCGGTTAATTTTTTTTTGGTTGTCGGTTAAAAAAATAAATAAATCAATTGTTTTGAAGCTGCCGATTTTGGAGCGGAGAACCTGGAATTCTGTGTTGTAAACGCTTGGGGCATGCCATGCGGTGTAAGGACGACAGCTGACAAATCAGAAACACCCAGTCAGTCATGTCCCGCCCTCCCGCCCCAGTTGAAGACAGCTGCGGGATGCAAACGGCGCGCCTTTTGGCAGATGCCGCCTTTTTCACGGCTGAATCACGCAGATCCGATTTTTTTTTTTGGGGGGGGGGGGGGGGGGGGGGTGTGTTGGAGTGTCTGATTATAATTTCATCAAAGTAAATTCTGTATATAAGCAAATGCCGTTACAGTCCATGAAACATAGGAAGTATGAGAAGAAAACAGTAAATCAGAAAGCTGCGCACGTTTTGGTGGAAGCTGCGCAAATGTGCGCAGCTTTCTGATTTACTGTTTTCTTCTCATACTTCCTATGTTTCATGGACTGTAACGGCATTTGCTTATTTAGTAATTTTAATACAGAATTTACTCTAATGAAATTATTCAGACACTCCAACGCCCCCCCTTAAAAAAAAAAAAAAAAAAATCGGATCTGCGCGATTCAGCCGTGAAAAAGGCGGCATCCGCCAAAAGGCGCGCCGTTTGCATCAACTCATAGGTTAACCGACTTTAACCGGCTAATGAGGCTCGGTGGTCGGTCAAGATTTTTTTTAGTTTTCGCCATCCCTAAATTGAATGGCTGAAGCTGAAAATAAAGCCGACACTTGAACATCAACTGGTTGTTTTATTCTTATTCCATAAATGTGTCACCAATATAGTTGAATATTAATTAAGTCTTCAATCAAAATCACAGAAACTTTTGGCAAAAATCTCATTAATATTACCAAAAGAGTGACTTTCAGGGAGACCTGCAAGTGCCAGGAAATGCAGTAGAATGCATCTCTGAGAATGTAGAACCCGTGAGCTTTTGGGGACCCAAGACGGCCCCCGAATCCCCAGCTGTTATGACTGCTGCCACTACGCTGATATTTTGGCCTAGTTAGAACCCCGTCACATTGTAGTGTGTTCGGGAAGAGCTAGATTACTGGTGGGTCAATTGGCATATGAAAGAAAAGAGAAAAAAAAAAGCCCAATATGCAAGGAGTTCCTTACTACTTACTCTCTGCGCATTAAGTTTAGAGGACTGGGTTCATCACCTATTTTAGGTTTTCCAAAAAGAGGGCAGTGTAGTAGTTCCAGATCTCCTGAAGGGCCCATATACGGTAAGTGCTCAGGTAAATGTAATCTAAAATACATTACATATGAACATACCAACACTAACAGCTCCTTAATGGTAAAATTTGGATGTTGACTTAACTGAAGACAGGTGTAGGACTTCATTTAAGCTTGTCTTATACACAAACTAAAAGCATGTGCAGGGTTATGGCTCATACCCCTTTTCCACCAAATCAGTTCCAGGGCTGGTTCGGAGCCAGTGCTGGTGCCGGTTCACAACTCGTTCAACTTGCGAGCCAGCTGAGAACCAGCTTGCTTTTCCATCGCTCGCGGTGCTAAGAGAAGACACGTCATTACGTCGCTGTATAGGTCAGTTACGTCGCTACGTTTGCATAAACCTTGGCGCGAATATCGAAGCAAAAACAACGCGGAAGAAGCAGCAGCAACAATAATAATGGATGACTTCACGTTTGTACAGCTGCTGCTTCTCATCGCTTAAAAATGGCGATCTTTCGCGGTCTTGTTATTGTTGTTGGTCTTAACAACTCTGCCCCCCACTGACGTAAGCGGTTCTTTCCTCTGGCCCAGCAGAGAGTTGGTGTAGCCTGGAACCGTTTTTTCTGGCCCCAGAGCCAGTTCTTTGTCAGTGGAAACAGAAAACCCGGTTCCAAACTAAGCACTGGCCTCGAACCAGCCCTGGAACTGCTTTGGTGGAAAAGGGGCATCAGATACAACTATTAGAAGTACAACCATGTCTTGACATTCGGTGGATCTCACCAAGTGTAACTATATGGAATGTGTTCCAGAGAAGCCAAAAGATTTAAAACATGAATAAAGTGGCAGTGTTGAAGCTATTGATTCCAATGCAAAGCATATGCAGGTATTTACTTTGGAAACAGCACGGCCGTTCGAATAGCACACTCAGCATCGAGCATAGTTTGAAAGTCAGACTTGACTGGAGACCAAATAATGCCAACATTTAAAGGTGGGAGAGAGAAGCAGGTTCACTAAAAAGTACCAAGAAATAAACGAACGCACACGAGCACAATATCAGCAGCAGCCTAACACACCACCAAGTCATAGCAAGGAAGAGTTGAACTTGAGTTCAGTATGTTTAAAAAAAAAAAAAAAAAAAAAAGTGATAAAAAGCAATATTTTTTTGCACATTTCAAGGAAATAAGAACATGTTCCATTTATAGTTTCAGCAAGGAAGGCAATTAAGCTTGAAACTGCCTTGTATTTGAATAAATCAGCTATGGAAAACTGTGGTTATTGACATTTAATAACCATGTACAATCAGATACTGTCAGTGCAGCTGGAACCAGAAGAAAAAATGTGACTGATTCATGGGATACGGCATGTTTTCCCGCTAAAGGACTACAGCAATGATTAGCTCACTGCTTGGACGAGCTTCTTGTAAACCTCCAAACTCTCCCAAGTGATGCAGCAGTGGGAGTCTCTACACATCTGAGAAACTCAACAAAATGCTTCGACAGGTCAGGTGACGTTCGAGCTGAAGCACAGGTACCTAATGTAATCTAAGCAGACATGTTCTTCCCCCAATGGACTGTGCACTTTAGAAGCTAGTAAAACTCCCACAAAACTTAAAGTAACTGCTGTTGAAGGAAAACGCCATCCTGAAACGCCAAGTTTATTTTGAAATGTGTGTGTGTTTACTGATTCTGGTACTAAATGTCAGAATGAGAAATCAAAAAGGTAGAAGTAGTAGAGATGGCGTACACAGGACTCAAATTCAGAATGCAATGCGGCTAAACAATGCTGCTCTTGATAGCAAGATTAGCATACAAGCTTTGGAACGCTTTGCGTTTGAGCAGAGTGTACAGATGAGGAGGCAAGAGCATGGAGCTCTTGCAGTCACGTGACCGAATCCCGGCTGGAATGTAAACAGCCGCCATCTTGTCGGTCAACAACACAGCTGAATATTGTTGCACTCGTATACAAAATGGATCAATTTCAACCGACGGGCTACACGGCTCATTTTTCTAATGAGCAGATAACTAGATATATGTCTAAAATAAACGACATACAGATTAGTGACCCTTATCGATTACCGGACGTAGTTTTCACGACCGTGTCAGTGGATATTGAACTGCCAGAGGTGGAATACCCAGATGTGTATAATTACCTCATTAACTTTCCCTCGCTGTTCAGTGGTGAAGCACTGCGTGCTTATAAATCTCTGGACAGTTATCTTTACAGAAATTCAGGATTTGTCAGCCCCCCTCAGATGTGGCATCTTGTAAACAAGAAAATAACAATCCTCAGTGGACGGGTAAGTCACTTAAGTATTGAGTACTAGTACTGATACTAGATATATCAGTAGTATTTAGTATAGCACTGACCAGCCGATTATGGTTGAATATTTTATATTATCAGTTAGATCAAGTATCAGTAGTCTATCACTATTACTGTGGTATACCTGATAGCAGCAATCCATTTTACACGCCTGTCAGGGTCCCGTGGCAGCCTATGAAACTTTCTTCCCGATTTCTGACCTCTCCTGTTGTGGCATTTATATGCCATACAACTCTCCGGCATTGTGGCACGATAATATTTGCAGATTTGGGCGAAAAACAACGAAAGTCAGTGTCGGTAAACTGCGATGGCGGAAATATGGCGTTTGACTGACAAGATGGCGTCTGTTTACAATCTGGATCGGCTGTGACGTCACATGCAAGTGGACTATTGGGCAGACAAAACCATTAAAGCACCGCTGCATTACTCTAGGTAACGGTGCATTCCTATTGGCGCCACTATAAGCGTGCCGTTAAACAGTACTGTGGGTAAAGTAGGAAATTAAAACAGACTGACCTGTTCACGAAATAAGTTAAAAGTCAACTCAGAATTGAAGCATTAAAGAAATCTTTTGCACCACTGATTATACATAATGCCACGCAAATTGCCAAGGCTGTATTTTCCCTTTAAAAAGACGCAGAGAAAGTCTCGAGTGACAACAGAAAAGCTTACACACAGTCATCTGGAGATTGCGAGTTCAAACCCAGATGATGCCAAAGCTATCCATGGCCCGAGTCCAAGAGAGCAGAGTTGGCCACGTTCTCAGGGTGGTAAGAAGAATCAGAGAAAACATACATGAGCACAAGGGAAAAATAAGTCTTGTGAACTTCCCCAGTGCCTTTAAGGGCACTTGGAATAATTTGCTTCCCAAGCTCGAATAACGCAGGCCAATCTAACAGCCATGCGGTACATCTTACCTGGTTTACACCTTAGACTAGCCGAGAATGCAAAGCAACTGACCCGATAGAAAGCGACTTAAGTGGAAGTACAATCCTGTGGAATCAAAAGCATCCATATTCAAGCTTACACCAAATACCTCTCTAGCAGAGTGGAAATACAGCAGAGGCAATTACACAAAGGCCTTGATAAAGCCAGCCAGCCAGCCAGCCAAAGCACACACTGTGTGCCACAATGGTATGGCTCGGTAAAAAGGACATGAAGCTTACTGGGATATTTTTAGAACTCTTTCAAATGACACAATCCTCTCAAATAGCATAAAAACATAACCAAGAAAATGCTTCATGAAAAGTACCTTCATTGTACAAAACTTCCATCTCTTAAATTCTGGATTTCTCTCAGCATTATTTACTACGCTTCGACTGCACGGTATACAAGTCCCTAGAGTCTTCAGTTTTCACCCATACCCTGCTCTCTGACCCCAGCTTAGCTCCTCATTCCGGATGCTCTTATTCTAAACGTCCCTATACCTTCAGAAGAGAGACCTTCCAGACGTCAAGTTTTTAACCCTGGGTTCCTAGAGATGGTTAAACATGTTCCTGAAGAACTCCGGCCAGATGAAAAGCACGAACCAAGTATGACAGGATGTTCATCTTCCGTTGGATGGCAGAGGTCTTGCCAGAGAGCCATAAATACCAGGGATTCTGTGTAATCGGTCAGAAAATGCAAGTTAAAAACATTCCAAAAGCAGAAAAAAAACATTAGAAGCACACAATTTGGCTCGTCAATTAAAAGAAACCATTATAGAGATGGTGACTGACTTTTATAAGAACTCCCCATCCACACCAAGAAACAATAGAAAAGTAAGTAAGGTGGAGCCATTCCAATACCTCCTAATCTCTAAAGATCTCAAATGGAGGAGAGAAAAAAAAAAACCCCACAGTAATAAAAAGTTTGTCAGCATTTTTTTTTTTTGCGCTATGAATGGTGTGGCAACAATCCCTCAACCAGTTCTGTCCAGTTCTACAGAAGACGACGATCAATAAACCCTGTGGTTCAGCTAAGCCTCCTCCTGCTTGCAGACCAGACTGCAGCAAACTGTGAGCGCAGGAGAAAGGCTGACTTTCAGCAACAGCTTTCAGTTCAGGAGCTGCATGTCATCCAGAGAAAGAAGACAGCTTTGGGGGAGGGGGAGGGAGGTTAATATCACCAAGAACCCCATTTCAGAATCTTCTTTCAGGTACATGATAACACTCCATCAGAACCAGGCATCTGCACTCATACCCCTTTTCCACCAAATCAGTTCCAGGGCTGGTTCGGGGCTGGTGCTGGTTCACAACTCGTTCAACTTGCGAGCCAGCTGAGAACCAGTTTGCTTTTCCATAGCTCGCAGTGCTAAGGGAAGCCACGTCATTACGCCGTTGTATACATCAGTTACGTCGCTGTATACGTCAGTTGCGTCGCTACCTTTGCATAAACCTTGGCACAAATATCGAAGCAAAAACACGGAAGAAGCAGCAGCGGCAACAACAATAATAATAACAGATGACTTCGTGTTTGTACAGCTGCTGCTTCTCGTCACTTAAAAATGGTGATCTTTCGCGGTCTTGTAATTGTTGTTGGTCTTAACAACTCCGCCCCCCCCAGCTGACGTAAGCGGTTCTTTCCTCTGGCCCAGCAGAGAGTTGGTGCGAGCCTGGAACCGGTTTTTCTGGCCCCAGATGCCCCTTTTCCACCAAAGCAGTTCCAGGGCTGGTTCGGGGCCAGTGCTTAGTTTGGAACCGGGTTTTCTGTTTCCACTGACAAAGAACTGGCTCTGGGGCCAGAAAAACCGGTTCCAGGCTAGCACCAACTCTCTGCTGGGCTAGAGGAAAGAACCGCTTACGTCAGCGGGGGGGGCGGAGTTGTTAAGACCGACAACAATAACAAGACCGCGAAAGATCACCATTTTTAAGCAATGAGAAGCAGCAGCTGTACAAACGCGAAGTCATCCATTATTATTATTATTGTTGTTGCTGCTGCTTCTTCCGCGTTGTTTTTGCTTCGATATTTGTGCCAAGGTTTATGCAAACGTAGCGACGTAACTGACGTATACAGCGACGTAACTGACGTATACAGCGACGTAACTGACTTATACAGCGACGTAACTGACTTATACAGCGACGTAACTGACTTATACAGCGACGTAATGACGTGTCTTCTCTTAGCACCGCGAGCGATGGAAAAGCAAGCTGGTTCTCAGCTGGCTCGCAAGTTGAACAAGTTGTGAACCAGCACCGGCCCCGAACCAGCCCTGGAACTGATTTGGTGGAAAAGGGGTAAGAGCCAGTTCTTTGTCAGTAGAAACAGAAAACCCGGTTCCAAACTAAGCACTGGCCCCGAACCAGCCCTGGAACTGCTTTGGTGGAAAAGGGGCAACAATGTTCCCAACAGCAGTCACTCTTCTCATCAATAAATTAGAAAAAAACAACAAACAAACAAACAAAAAAAAATCCTGACCTTTCCTTACCATGTTGTGATGAATATGGCCTTTGTATTTGTTTATATCTCACCAGTTCTCTATTATCATACGACTGCTACCAACTGGAGAGGGTGAGGAATAACAAATGCTTCTTCCAAGACACGTGAAGGCAGCTAAGTGCATCTTCTCAAACTTCTTGGCGGTTTGCATTCCAGGACTGTATAAAACGCTCAGAGGAAAACGCTCCCTGTCCTTCGGCATACCTGAGCTCAGATTAGCCAACGATTAGCTAGTGCTGCTGTGACTGACAGGGGAGTGAGAGCCCAGACAGTATGGCCAATTTTGCTCCCTTGGTTTGTAGTTATGGCTTCGGCATCAACGGTATTTGTGCTCTTGATCTCTGAAAGATAAGGTGAACACTTTTCTGAAGGTAACATGGAAGCACAAAAAGGAAATTTTCATGACTGGCTTGAATCGTTCCATTTCAATAAATCGAAGCTTGAAACATGGGATGGCTACCAAATTTCAAAACTTCAGTTCAGATCCTGCTCTCTCGGCCGTTTGGTTTAAAATAAATAAATAAACCCTTAATGAATGACAACGCCTTTTAAGAAGAAATGCGCTGAATAATAAAGAGGAACTACTGATTTTTTGTGAAACTAAACAAGAAAGAAGAAGTGGTGTGTAGCAAGGTCAACTACAGGCATCGTAGCAATTCTGGTCATTTTACCAGGTTTAGAGGTAAACGACAAAGAAAACTAGTGGAAATGACTGCATAAAACATGACCTTTGCCTGCTATTAATGCAAGGCCAGCAGGGCAAATACATCATGTTTGCTGCCAAAGAAACCTTTAGTGGAGCTAATTTAAAGCTCAGGCGCCAAAGAGACCATGTAATCATGTCAAGGTAACACGTGCCAGGGCCATTACATCAAAGGCAGACTGTTCATAAGAGGCGCAGTGACAGGTCTATCACATATCAAAACTTATTTTTCACTCCTCTAGTAAATTCTGAGCGGTTGGAGTCTGTAAGTGTCACAAAACATTTGTATGCTTGGAGTAGTTTGGACTCCAGGTGAAAACTGAGGCTGTGTTCACATTACAAGCTTTATTGCACACAATCTTTCTGCCTTGTGGCAATTTGTATGGACAAGCGACACTTATTTGTCTTAAACAAAAGCCAGATGTCACTTGTGCACATTTTGATACGCCGTAGCACTGCGATAGCTTGAGCTACATGGGTCATGAAGAACAAACATCATATCTTGATGAAACAACCAGTCACTGGAGGAGTAATATGAGTAAATCAAGTCCTCAACACATACACTTTTCTCTGGAGGTTGGCTGACACGTCAGCTGGTCATGATTAGGGCAAGAAGGGGAAAAAAGACCAGATGTGTGGATATTACTTGCATTGCTATGGAATTATATGGTAAACAAACAAAGCGTTCAAGAAAAAAAATGTGTTTCATATTCTTCAAAGTGTGTGTGTGTGTGTGTGTGTGGGGGGGGGGGGGGGGGGGGGGGGCGGCGGCACGGTGGTGTAGTGGTTAGCGCTGTCGCCTCACAGCAAGAAGGTCCGGGTTCGAGCCCCGTGGCCGGCGAGGGCCTTTCTGTGTGGAGTTTGCATGTTCTCCCCGTGTCTGCGTGGGTTTCCTCCGGGTGCTCCGGTTTCCCCCACAGTCCAAAGACATGCAGGTTAGGTTAACTGGCGACTCTAAATTGAGCGTAGGTGTGAATGTGAGTGTGAATGGTTGTCTGTGTCTATGTGTCAGCCCTGTGATGACCTGGCGACTTATCCAGGGTGTACCCCGCCTTTCGCCCGTAGTCAGCTGGGATAGGCTCCAGCTTGCCTGCGACCCTGTAGAACAGGATAAAGCGGCTAGAGATAATGAGATGAGATTAGAGTCTTCAAAGTAGCCAGTGTTTACCTTGACGCTATGCACACTATTGCCATCATCTTAACCAGTTTCATGTATAGTCACCTGGAATGCTTTTCAATTAACGGGTGTGGCTCGTCAAGTTAAACAACGCAATTTCTTTCCTTTTTAACGCGTCTGAGATCAAACACTAAACAATAAAAAAATACAGTAAATAAAAAAAAAGTGGAGCAAAGAAAAAAAATCCTGAACTTTTGAGAGTCAGACTAGGATGGGGGGGTGTCACGCAACGTCCCCCCAAAAAATTAATAACATAACACGCATAACCCTGCATTCAAGTGCATTTTAGTACTTATTTTCACTAAAACAAGTTATAACTTTTAAGCCTTTTTCTTTCATGTACATTAATGATTAACATGTCAAAAATATCAAATTTAGTTTCCCTAGTTAATGAGTAATTTTCAGGAGTGCATTTAGAAAACGCGGTGATTTTCCTGCTACACAGTTCTTTACTTTGAAAAAAAAATAAAAAATCAGACAGTTGAAGGTAAACTCAGCAAAATCCCAAAACAGTACTGTTAAAAAGTAAAGGTCTGTTAGAGTTTCTAAAGCTTTCAGGTTTCAATGTTGGGGACATTGAGCCTTGTTTATCAATCTTTTAGTAGAGTTGTGCGTTTGCAGAAGCTAAACATTTCCAATTCATATTTATGCAAGTTGAAGCCAATTGTTTACATTAGTTCGTATTGTCTGTAAATTTAAACACGCCAATGAATACCAAATTTCTCATGTAAATCGGGGCGTAGCTAGGATTTTTCGGCGCGGGGGGGGCACACACTGACTGGCAGCCTGAGTGCATTATGTAACAAAAAAATAATTACCATTGCTAGTTTTAGGTAGCTTAGAAACCGGCTCTTCCATTATTGCTGTTTCTTCCACGTTTTCTTGATGTCGTGTTCTAGAAACGGCACTAAAACTTAGCTTCGAAGCCACAAAATGCAACTTTGATGGAAAAAATATATATATAATAAATTGCTTACCTCTCTTCACGTCGAAAGGAGGAGGAAAGTTTTGCTTGTTTTGACATGGCGAATTATTAACACGAGAAAATATTTGTAATTCGCAACTAAAAACATTGCAGCTACACTGGCAGCTTGAACATGCTTTCTAGTGCGATCGTGTTGCGCTTGCGCAGAACGGTGTCAGTCCTACGTGCCTTAGCGCGTGCTTCAGGCTGCGCGCGCGCCTAACGAGCTCCAGCACACGCGCCGTTAACAAAGAACACCAGTCTTTAATAATTAAATTGTTGGGGCTATTTAAGGACTGTGCCCATGCAAGGACAATGCGAAGTATTACGCCGCGTCTAGGAACGCGAAAAATCCGAAAATTTCTCCATTCGGAAAACCAGAGATTTTCAAGAGTTGTGTCAAATATCCGGATTTCCGGGTAAATCCGGAAGACTTTCATCTACAAGTAAATAGCCCTTTTCCATCCACAACCATAGTAAACCATATTGTGTCAAGAACCGCTCAACTAAGTAAAGAGAAATGACATCCATTATTACTTTAAGACATGAAGCGTCTCAATAAAAATAAAGAAAAACCATTGAATTAGAAGGCGTGTCCAAAATTTTGACCTCATAAAAGACGGCGAGTTGGCCTAGTGGTTAGTGTGCCAGCTTCTCGATTGGGAGAGCACGAGTTCTACTCACGGTTGGGTCATACCAAAGACCATCATAAAAATGATACCTACTGCCATCCGACAAGACACGCTGCAATAGGACTAGCGCCCCCCCACTGTAACCCTAGCCATGTAATAGGCGAGAGGCCGAGGGCTACAGAAACGGAGATTGGCGCCACCCTATGCGTCACATGGCGTGGAAAGGAGGATACATCATAAAGGATGCAGACATTATATCAGCACTCTGTATCTGAGGCTAATCTATTTTACTGGAAAATATCAAATTTATAGTGTATAAAAGATTTTATTTAAAATAAATAAAAATTGACATGCAACATCACAATTCCCAGTCAAGTGCAAATAGGCGTTTTTATTTATTTATATATAAAATAAAGCCTATTCGAACTTGACTGGGAAGCTGAATTGTGTGACGTTCCATGTCAATTAGTACACTTAATTTATTAATTTAAAGAGACCAGGTCCATCATCCAGTCCCATTTGGGGAAGAAAAAAGAAAAATGCCAACTTTTGTTTGAAAATGACATTGTCTTAAACTTTCCCAACTGGTCAAACGCACATACACTCAGCATGTTATTTGCAAGTCAATCACCTCACCTAGGTTACAGGTTGTCAGGGAATAGGGAAAAACACGTATAAAGTAATGCTCAGAGTGCAACGCAAGTTTCACGTTGCCACCCAAACTCTTTTGGCTCTCGACAATGCAAATAAACGAAACAAATTGATTTAGGCTCTGCTGCAGGAAACTTATACCAAACCTGCATGAGAATCTATGCGTGAATCTCTCAAAAAAAAAAAAGGGGGGGGGGAGGGGGAACATGCTAATTAGTCTTCCCTTAACCAGATGAAAGGAACAAATTAGTTAATCTGCGTCCCTGATTTAGAGTGAGCTTTAAATTATCACCGCTATGCATTTTTTAAGAGCAGAGATTTTCAGCCTTTTTGAGGCTAAGACACATCAAAGGTCGAACCAGAGCGTCCAGACTCACGCAGAACGTCATGAGCAAGATTTGACCCATATTGCACTACAGTAGACTCAATTATCAAACAGATTGTTAAATCAGATAGACCATCATAATTTATAAAAATGCATTCAAGTGCCCTGTAGCAAGAACTTCTCAGACGTAGCACAGCACCATAATAAAATAAATGAAATCAAACAAAACATTACTCCATTAATAGCACAATATATTTAAAAAAAAAAAAAAAAAGAGCATTTTCAGAGAACATAAGCGCGCACAGTCTCTCACACAGTCAGTGGACCATCCACCTATTCTTTCGAGAGCTGGGGTAGCTGTGAAAAATCTCCATTCTGTCAAACCAAAACATAAAGGCAGGTGACTGATGACACGACGTATCCTAGCAACCGCGTTGATGGGTCATGAACTAACGTGGTGATACAGTCCCGAGACAGAGATCTCAGCTCCTCATGAAATCTCCTGTGCTCTGTAAATCACATGGATCGAAACAATTTAAGCTTAAACATTAACAGTCCCGTGAGCCTTTGCACCCGCAATGTGGAACCGACAACAATTAGAGTAACTGCAGTTTCTGGGCATGACGATAATCCTCCTCCCTTCTGGACCTAAATATATATTTTTGAAATCAAACTGAAAATGGGACTAAAAAGACATTAAGTTGTAAATAAGTCACTATGTACGAATGTTTTAATTAAGAAGCAGTACCATTGGTGCATTTTAAAATAATATTTCATGAGCCTGGATTAAAAATACACTGGGTTCTTCAAAATTTCATGGCACATTTCACTTTGCCTCACGGCACACGCTGTTGTAGAGGGAGGACACGGCAACATGCAATCTACATGCTGAATGAAGAATACCTTTTAAAAATTGGTGATTGTTAGTTACTGGAGCATTTCTGGGATTTTAGTCCAGTCCAAATCAGTAATTTTTATAGACTGTGTGGAAGATCACACCATATTTACCATCTATAAAATGACTTATAGTAATAGCCTGTCTGAAATGACATGTTCATAAAAACAGGTGGAAAAAGAGCTTTTTCTTCTGTATAGGGACATTCCAGGAAGCGCTCGCTCTCTTCTAGCATCTCCCACCGAAACCAAACAGTCTAGAAAGCAGAACAATAAAAATACAGATGATGAGTAGCATGCTACAGATGCACAATGGTGTAACATGGGGAAAAAAATTAAAAATTCAGGTTTTGATTTTATGTACTGAAATAACTATTAGGCACAATTTTTACAATATCTATATAAATTAGTGCTGTCAAGCAATTAAAATATTTAATCGCGATTAATGTCGCGACTGTCATAGTTAACTCGCGATTAATCGCAATTTAATCGCACATTTTTGTCACATGAAAAACCATTGTAATTCTCTTATCAGCATAAAAAAGTGAATGGGCTTGCACACCGTTCGAACTACGGGGGTACTCGGGGGATCCGAGATCCCCTGAAACAGACATGAGATCCCTTGAAAACATGATTTGGTAAATGTTGGGGGGTCTCTAAAATATTGGCAAAATGATGTTTATTGACATAGCAATCGTGTGTAACGGGAAGCATTTGCATATCCGAAGTGAGCGCGCGATGGAGATCCGCGCTCTGAGACAAGCGCAAGCACCCCAACCCCCCCCAGGGAAAAAAAAAAGGGACCCCCCCCCCCCGAAAATATTGGCATAGTTCGAACACTGGTTGTACCAATTTTTTTTTTTTTTTTATTGCAGAGCATAACACGTCTTGTCACAGCCACTGCAAAGTCGGGCTGGAGCCGCCGATGGGAAAACAAAACCTAAGCCGAGCACCGTGGCTCTTCGGGGGAGGGCAGAGGACTCTGGCTGTGTGGGGCGTGGCATTACAGTCTAGCTGCTATTGTTTTTCTAAGCAAAGTCTCTGTTCCAAGTTCCTGGCAGTTTCAAAAGCTTATGAAAAACCTACATCATGTCACAGAGCATTAATCTCGCGATAAAAAAAAATTATCGCCGTTAAAATTGAGTCAAGTTAACGCATTAATAACGCGACATTTTTGACAGCACTAATAAATTAGTTGTTTTTACCCATTTTAACCTTGAAATCAGCATTTTAATGATTACCCATAATGCATTGTTTATCGCGCTAAAACGTCATAAGACAGTGGAAATACTACCTTCACGTGGCATCTTTCTCGATGCGTACCTAGAAGCGTACCTAGAAGCGTACCTTCTAGAACATTCCTGGGTGGTCACGGACTGTCATGTAGCCTAGTTCGGTTGTGAAAGTCGCTAGGATGGAGTATTTTCGCGAGTTTAGTGGCAAACTTTTGCGCCGCAATTTCTCTATTCTTGAAATTTGTAACCTGAAACCCTACAAGAAATGCTTCGTAATGTTTGGGATTTTGAAAAATGCTTCTAGCAAGTTTATTTCGCTGTATTTTTCCGTGAAACTTGGCAAAAAAAATCACCCTTAAGTGATGAGCGTGACATTGTTATTTTGGTATGGGTCACGGAGTTAGTTGGAAGCGAGAGAAATGAGAGTTTCTCAACTACAGCAGCACTTCTCACCATAGATGGCTGGCGTATTTCACAGCGTTTGGGATTTACTAAATCGACTAAATCTCTAGATCTACTGAAGCTACGAGGATATAAATCACCAGGATTCTAATTTACTGGGTGAGACGTATTATATATATATTTTTTGAAAGGTTTATTCGCGCTACAAGTCCATGAAAAGTTGGAATTGTTCGTGAAGGGGTTAGTTAGATTTTGGTAGCGTGACGCGCACAACAAGCAAAAGAAAAAAAAAATTTTCTTCCGAATTTCCTTGCTTTATCAAAATTTTTTGATACATTTAAAAGACTGTGTTTATAATATTGAAGCGATTTTTTATTATAGAGAATATTTGATCAAAACTTTCAAAACAGCATTCAAAGTGATTTTTCACGGGTGTAAATGTTACGCGTGACGTCCATAATTACGTTAAATTTTAAGAACTAAAATTCTGTTAAAAAATCTAGATTTGTGCTATCATTCTGGGGTTTTGCTGAATAATACTTTAGGGAGTTCTCTTACAATGCTGAAAATTCAATGAGTTTTGGTGAAATTCTAGAAAAAATATTTACATTTTAACGCGCCTGATAGCGATTGTGCTCACACAGTGTGCTACTCATAAAATAGCGTCAGAGAAGCAACACTTAAAGGTTTTAGGCAAGTTTGAGTTCCTAGTACAAGTACAGCAGACAGGTCACCTACTACGAGATCATCAAAGGAACCATTTTGTACCAAAATCAGATCTCTATTTATTTATGTTTGAGCGGTTTCGTCCGCTGGTCGTCGCTTCCCTCCAGGCCTTGGTTCGCCGTGAGTGATGCCTGTGCTCCTAGCTATGGACTGCAGTGAGCTCGTTGCTCATTTTAACATCGTGGTTGTCCAGCTCTCTGTGCTTTAGTGCTTGGCGTGATGTTCCGAGCGATGTTGCTCGGTGGCGTCGCAGTGGCTGTGCGGGCGGTTTGGGACGTACCAGCGCTCTGCGTGATGGTGCTTCTGTGCTCGCTTTGTGGATCCATGGCGTGGTGTTTCGAGTGATGCTGCCGGCGGCGGCGGGCCGGCTGTGCTGGCGGTGTGGGACTTGTTTTCATGCACCTTTTGGTGGGACTGTGGCTGCTACACCACTGAAATGACATCCTGGCCTCTATTTGGTGGAATTTATTTATTCCCTATAACTGTAATGCGACCTTGGGTTTTGAGAAAGGCGCTATACAAATTGAAATTATTATTATGTATAGCATGCATGGAAACTAACTTGACAATCATGTTTATGCTGTGAAGACGTTCCCATCTCGGATTTATAACGAGGCTGCTTATCCCATGCAATTCAATCACTACAAATGTCCTCTGGCAACAGTACTTAAAAAGCATTTGTTCTTTTATAACATTGCTATTACTGAACATCCAACTTTTTTTTTTTTTCCCGGTTTTCTGTTAACAGAAAGCTTGTGAAGCTCTTCACACCTGTTTTGTTTTCATATAAGAAAATATGAAGTAAAAATAAAGGACATAACAGATATATAATGAGGGCACGGTAATAGTGATAGCGCTTCTCCTACTCACCACCCACAGCAGACCTGCTTTTCCTCGCCTACAAGTTGGTGATGTCCAAGACAATTATATAACTTGTCTAAAATGACCAACTCCTACCACAATCGGCACTCTTCCACAGCGCACAGCTTCACAGCGTTCCGCAGGTCAAAGAAGTGTCTCTATAAGGTGGAGACAACGCTGTGGTGTCCAGTGCTGGCTGCTGTGAAACGCCTGGTGACAAACTGCCGGTTGGGATGCAGAATACAAGAGGAAAATAGGCAGCAGGAAACGAGATCAATACAAACTGACTATGCTCTGTGCCAAATGGCAGGGCATGCGAGCTCGTTCTACAGATGGAGCACAGGAATTAGTTTCTACATGCATAACCTCCACGAAGGCAGCATTTAATCCACGAGTCATCTCTTGGTCAAGTAGCTTGTTTAATCATTATTCAAATATTAGCTTCATAGCTAGAATTTAAGACGTACTTTACCAGCTGTACTTCATTTTCACACACCAATGCTTCTAACCCTTAGTCACACCAACTTCCTCAAATAAGTGCAACATTTAACATCCTCGCACACATGAACAAACTCACCCAAACGACGACTTAGAGACGTTTCAATATGAGAATGAGACATATTTTTAAACTGAACTGGCTTCTGAATGGACAGCCTTCTAACAAAAGTACTTTTCTCCAGCTTATTCTGTTTGGAAGGCCTCTAGAGGGAAAAAAATGGCTGCTGAAAATACAAATCCACCGCCTATAACGTAGAAAACTGTTTGAGTTTATGTCCTCCTCTAAAAATCAAACCGCAAAACAAACTCAACTGAGTGAAGCAATTACTTTGAAAAACGCTTTGGCAATTGCGTACATCAGAAGATTTAAGTGAAACAAAGCATTCTGGAACAAAATTAACCCAAAAAACTTTTTTAAATAATTCTGAATGTTTCCACACTCATCATGATCACACACTTGTCTGCGTAGTTACCAAATTTTACTGCTTGGAAACGTGAAGGAGTCCAGAGCATTCAAATAGCGCACATGAAAGTCTACAGGGAGAAAAGATTCAAAGATCGAAAAAGAGGCACTACGTACACACATCTAATCCCCTTAATTCTTCTTTATATATATTTACACATTCTGACACAGCCACAGCATACATGCCTTAACGAAGACAATGATGAGTGTGTTGCTTAGCTATTTAAATGGTAGAGGTTGTGTGTAACAGATATAAACTGCAGACCTGATGCCACCAAGCTGACAAATAGGGTGTTCACACGGCACATATTTGCATCGATGCTGCACCGATGTATTTTGTTGCGATATATCTTACACCGGTGTAAATTTTGCGCAGCGTTCACACGTCACAAACCTGCTTACTAGAGAGAAGCGTGTTAGCACTGGTGCAGCCCCACTTGCGGTCACACGGCAGTTTCTGCGACCGTGCAATAGTAGCAAAAACTTTATTACTATCATTTCTTTTGATAGTAATAAAGTTTTTATATCATTTCCTTTTATTACTATCATTTCCTATCATTATTACTATTATTTGCGATAGTAATAATGCGGAAATTAAATATGCGCATGCGTGAAAATGTACTTCCTTTTCCCGGTTGTCATGGCATCACCAAGCGCCGGGAAAACAACGTGGATGAAGACACCAGTGTTGCCAGATATTGCTGATGTTTTCCAGCCCAAAATATGTTCAAATCTGCCAAAATGCACTTAAAACCGCCCAATCTGGCAACACTGGAAGACATGTAGTTCTGTTGTTGTTGATATTCGCCATTTTGGAAGTGCAAAATACCAGGATGCAAATTATGCAATGCCCGTATGTAATCAACTCTCCTCACGCGTAGCGAGTCTACCCCTGTAGCGTTCAGACGTCCCATTTTATATCGGTGCTGCCTCGCAAACTAGCATTTACTTCAGAGTAAATTTCTTAAACCACCTCCCGAGCAGGGTTAGATTTGCACCGGTTTAAGCAGCTTTCAGGGGCTACACCAGTATAACTTTGTACCGTGTGAACGCTCTACCGGGGCAGCCCCGGTGCTACACCGGAGTAAAAGTTGCTGTGTGAACACCCCTAAACAAGCCTACATCTAAGCTACTGAATGAAATGACTAACTGAATCACAAGTCAGTCACTTCTTGGTGCCTTCAAACGTGTCTGGTTCCCTCTAGCACACCCAACATGCCTAAATAAAGGAAGGAAAGAATGACAAGGCCACCAGGTTTCACAAGGCCCTTTGGCCTGAAGAGGAAGTGAGCCAACCCCCACCACCTCTTTCTGGCTTTTCCTCTCTGGAGCATCTTCTTTCCTTTACACTCCTCCATTTTCATAAAAGTCCCCATCAAGCAACTTGGTGAATCTTGGAAGTACAGTCAAGTGTAATTTCAGAAGCTCAGTAACCCATTTGTCAAAGCCACAGATAGCATGCTAGTCAAATCACTGGATTCCTATTGTAAATACCCCAATGAGACAGTGATTTTTGGGAAAATACCAGGACGTGTGTATATATATATATATATATATATATATATATATATATATATATATATATGACATACATACATACACACACACACACACACACACACACAGGGTATGCTGAACAAGTAATGCTCCTCATCCAAATCTGAATACTGATTAAGACCGCACAAGCGTGGCGATTAAGGTCTTGTGAAAAATATTCATAACATTCCATACACAAAGAGAATAACGTTTGAACTTTGATACAGGATCCAACTTGTGCACAAATCAAGGGCGTCCCTCTCCAAAAGGAAGTCAGCAGCTCTTCAATTTGTTTTTCCAAAGGAGCCTCTAAAGCAGCATTCCTCTGTGCCCAAGAGGGCTTACTATCACAGGGATTTCCTTCCTCTCACTCCAAGGGGTCAAACTACGGCAGGGCGAGGTCGTCCCACCGGCCCTGCTCCTCAACGATCAGCTGTTATCAGCACGTCACTAGCATATGTTGGTCTTTAAGACGTGTACAAACGAATTAAACATGACACGAACGCTACATCTCTTTTCACCAACGCTGCACAAACAGCGCGATATCAAAAGCGCAAAAAGGGCGAGTCTGTCAGCTGTAAACAATGTCTCAGGAAATGGAAGGGTTGTGTGTGAAACTATCTGCCTTGAACACTCAACATGACATTATCTCTCTCACACTTCCTCAGTTTAAAAAAAAAAAATCTGTTAGAAGTAATAAGCATTCTATAGTCACTAATTATTATTAGCAAACAATAAGCAAAAAAGGGTAACTTTATAAAATCTCAAATAAAGGAGACTTGTAATATCTAGAGAGCGAGAGTTCATTTAAACCCTGAAAGTGTGCCACCATAAAGAAAGAAAGAAAATAACTTTATTCATCACACACTTGTGAAATTCCTCTCTGCATTTAACCCATCTGAAGCAGTGAACACACACACACACACAAACACACGTGAGCAATGAGCGCACACACATACCCAGAGCAGTGGGCAGCCATACTAACAGTGCCCAGGGAGCAGTTCGGAGTTAAGTGCCTCGCTCAATGCCGCCCCATATTAACCTATACGGCATGTCTTTGGATGGTTGGGGAAACCGGAGCACATGGCGGAAACCCACGCAGACACGGGGAGGAGAACATGCAAACTCTGCACAGAAAGGCCCCCGCCGGCTGCAAACCCAGAATCTTCTTGCCGTGAGGCGACCGTGCCACCCAGGATGGCATTAAAAATAAATGAGGCAACAGGATCCTGCTGACCACCTTAAACACTTTACTGATACTTTCATAAGCTTGTAAATAGCACGGAAACTGTACCATCCCCGAAAGAACGAGGTAGCATTTTACCAAAAAAACCCAAAAAACCCTGTACCTTAAATTTAAAGCTTGGAAGAGCAAGTCAATTTGTAGCCTTTTTAATGCAAGTTCCTAGTAGAAGATACACAGGCTATGAGAAAGGCCCCCGCTGGGCTCGAACCCAGAACCTTCTTGCCGCCCAGGATGGCATTAAAAATAAATGAGGCAACAGGATCCTGCTGACCACCTTAAACACTTTACTGATACTTTCATAAGCTTGTAAATAGCATGGAAACTGTACCTAAAGGATGAGGTAGCATTTCACAAAAAAAAAAAGTGTGTATGTACTGAACCTTTAAAGCTTGGAAGAGCAAGTCAGTTTGTAGCCTTTTTAATGCAAGTTCCTAGTAGAAGACACACAAGCTATGAGAAAGGCCCCCGCTGGGCTTGAACCCAGAACCTTCTTGCCGTGAGGTGACCGTGCCGCCCAGGACGACATTAAAAATAAAATGAGGCAACAGGATCCTACTGACCACCTTAAACACTTTACTGATACTTTCATAAGCTTGTAAATAGCACAGAAACTGTACCATCCCCTAAAGAATGAGGTAGCATTTTACAAAAAAAAAAAAAAAAAAATGTACCTTTAAAGCTTGGAAGAGCAAATCAATTTGTAGCCTTTTTAATACAAGCTCCTAGTAGAAGATCTCATCTCATTATCTCTAGCTGCTTTATCCTGTTCTACAGGGTCGCAGGCAAGCTGGAGCCTATCCCAGCTGACTACGGGCGAAAGGCGGGGTACACCCTGGACAAGTCGCCAGGTCATCACAGGGCTGACACAGACACACAACCATTCACACTCACGGTCAATTTAGAGTCACCAGTTAACCTAACCTGCATGTCTTTGGACTGTAGAGGAAACCTATGCGGACACGGGGAGAACATGCAAACTCCACACAGAAAGGCCCTCGTCGGCCACGGGGCTCGAACCCGGACCTTCTTGCTGTGAGGTGACAGTGCTAACCACTACACCGCCGTGCTGCCCTAGTAGAAGATACACAGGGTATTAGAAAGGCCCCCGTCGGCTGCGAACCAAGAACCTTCTTGCCGCCCAGGACGGCATTAAAAATAAAATGAGGCGACAGGATCCTGCTGACCACCTTAAACACTTATAAGCATCTCATCTCATTATCTCTAGCCGCTTTATCCTTCTACAGGGTCACAGGCAAGCTGGAGCCTATCCCAGCTGACTACGGGCGAAAGGCGGGGTACACCCTGCACAAGTCGCCAGGTCATCACAGGGCTGACACATAGACATAGACAACCATTCACACTCACATTCACACCTACGGTCAATTTAGAGTCACCAGTTAACCTAACCTGCATGTCTTTGGACTGTGGGGGAAACCGGAGCACCCGGAGGAAACCCATGCGGACACGGGGAGAACATGCAAACTCCGCACAGAAAGGCCCTCGTCGGCCACGGGGCTCGAACCCGGACCTTCTTGCTGTGAGGCGACAGCGCTAACCACTACACCGCCGTGCCGCCCTAGTAGAAGATACACAGGGTATATATATATATATATATATATATATATATATATAAAATGTGTATGTACTGTACCTTTAAAGCTTGGAAGAACAAGTCAGTTAGTAGCCTTTTTAATACAAGTTCCTAGTAGAAGATACACAGGCTATGGGGGGGGAGAAAACAAGATAAGGGTACCATCCGAGTACCCTTTATCAAAAAGCCATGTAAAGAACCTTTAGGGTGGACCACAATGACTACAGGCTATATATATAAAAGGGAAAGCAATAAACAAAAAGCCTGATGTGTTTGGTTTAAACCCCACAGCTGTTAATGTGCAGTTGTGGAGCAGAATTGTGCCATTTGTGTGTAGAATAAACCGGACTTGGCCTGAGAGCTGAACTAGGTGGGGCCGCTAATCAGACACTCAGTCAGAGCAGGGCACTGCGTTCCAGAAAGGCATGAAATAAACCTGCCCGGAAGCTCACCACGACTGCGAGACGCTTATAAATGTTAACAGAGCGACACAATGTAACGCAGGAGCTTTCATTCGTTGCCATTTAAACGCTGTGAGGCTTCACACGCCCAGCTCCGCTTACACTAGTACAACAACTTTTCCATTTCCGCTCCAACTTCCACACAGCGGCGGATAAAACAGCGTCAACAATTCAAAGCCCGGGTTTTCACACCATACACGGACACGCTGATTAAAGTGTCCCGCTTCACACCGGCAACCCCGGCCGGAGCTACACACGGACACAGCGGCGTCTCTGAAACGGTACGAGTTGAAGTGTTTCACTCAGAAGCTCCGCCATGTTCTCGCCGTTTGACCTGCTCTTCCGCAAAGCGCGCGCTGGTGGTGAGCCGGTCTCCTCGCGCTCGCTCTCTGTGCGTGCGTGCGCGCGTGAGAGCAGCTCGCGCGCCGATCAAACGCACGCAGTGGAAAAACGAAAGGCCGCTCGCGACATCCGGGTCTGTCCTGACAGAATTACACATTTCGAATCCCCTTCCCAAAATACAAACTGACACATTAGAAAAGCCGACGGATCCGGTACTCACAAGATTAGCTCCAATCCCCGTTTGCTCGCTCTCTCTCTCTCTCTTTGCTCAAGCGTCTGACGGGTTGGAGTTCGACGTGACGTCACGGCCCCGCCCCCGATGCGCCGTGCCTGCTAATGGATCCGGAACAGGATCAATACAAAAGCGTACTAGGGACATGTTGGAACTCTCTCCAAAGCTTAATGTGTCTCAGCAGCCGAACAAAAAGATGACTATTTATTTGAGTGGAAATTCATCTCATCTCATCATCTCTAGCCGCTTTATCCTGTCCTACAGGGTCGCAGGCAAGCTGGAGCCTATCCCAGCTGACTACGGGCGAAAGGCGGGGTACACCCTGGACAAGTCGCCAGGTCATCACAGGGCTGACACATAGACACAGACAACCATTCACACCTACGGTCAATTTAGAGTCACCAGTTAACCTAACCTGCATGTCTTTGGACTGTGGGGGAAACCGGAGCACCCGGAGGAAACCCACGCGGACACGGGGAGAACATGCAAACTCCGCACAGAAAGGCCCTCGCCGGCCCCGGGGCTCGAACCCGGACCTTCTTGCTGTGAGGCGACAGTGAGAACCACTACACCACCGTGCCGCCTGAGTGGAAATTAAATTCGGTTTATGTATATATATATATACACACACACAGGGTATGCTGAACAAGTAATGCTCCTCATCCAAATCTGAATACTGATTAAGACCGCACAAGCGTGGCGATTAAGGTCTTGTGAAAAATATTCATAACATTCCATACACAAAGAGAATAACGTTTGAACTTTGATACAGGATCCAACTTGTGCACAAATCAAGGGCGTCCCTCTCCAAAAGGAAGTCAGCAGCTCTTCAATTTGTTTGTGTTTCGGGGCTCGAACCCGGACCTTCTTGCTGTGAGGCGACAGCGCGAACCACTACACCACCGTGCCGCCTGAGTGGAAATTAAATTCGGTTTATGTAACAGAAAGCATATTATTATTATTATTATTATGGTCTCCTCAGATGAAATGGTGGTGTAGTGGTTAGCACTGTCGCCTCACTGGATTCGAGCCCAGTAACCATCCAGGGCCTTTCTGACTGACAGTTTCCTACACAGTCCAAAGACATGCAGGTTAGGCTAATTGGTGGCTCTAAATTGACTGTGTGTGAATGGTTGTTTGTGTCTATGTGTCAGCCCTGTGATGACCTGGCGACTTGTCCAGGGTGTGCCCCGCCTTTCACCCGTAGTCAGCTGGGATAGGCTCCAGCTTGCCTGCGACCCTGTAGAACAGGATAAAGCGACTAGAGATAATGAGATGAGATGAAATTTGGTTTATGTAAACAGAAAGCATATTATTATTATGGTTTCCTCAGATGAAATGGTGGTATAGTGGTTAGCACTGTCACCTCACTGGATTCGAGCCCAGTAACCATCCAGGGCCTTTCTGACTGGGTTTCTTCCAGTTTCCTACACAGTCCAAAGACATGCAGGTTAGGCTAATTGGTGACTCTAAATTGATCGTGAGTGTGAATGGTTGTTTGTTTCCATGTGTCAGCCCTGTGATAAGAGCTGGGATAGGTTCCAGCTTGCCTGTGACCCTGTAGGACAAGATAAGCGGCTACAGATAATGGATGGATGGATGGATGGATTATGGTCTCCTCAGGTGGCATGGTGGTGTAGTGGTTAGCATTGTCGCCTCAGTGGGTTAGAGCCCAGTGGCCAGTGAAGGCCTTTCTGTATGGAGTTTGCATGTTCTCCCCGTGTCTGCATGGGTTTCCTCTGGTTTCCCACACATTGACCGTGAGTGTGAATGGTTGTTTGTTTCTATGTGTCAGCCCTGTCCCCTTGTCCAGGGTGTACCCCGGCTATCACCCATAGTCAGCTGGGATAGGTTCCAGCTTGCCTGCGACCGTGTAGGACAGGATAAGCGGCTACAAATAATGGATGGATGGATGGATTATGGTCTCCTCAGGCAGCATGGAGGTGTAGTGGTTAGCACTGTCGCCGCACAGCAATTAGGTCCTGGGTTCGAGCCCAGTGGCCGGCGAGGGCCTTTCTGTGTGAAGTTTGCATGTTCTCCCTGTGTCTGCGTGGGTTTCTTCCAGTTTCCCACACAGTCCAAAGACATGTAGGTTAGGCTAATTGGTGGCTCTAAATTGACTGTGAGGGTGAATGGTTGTTTGTCTCTGTGTGTCAGCCCTGCGATGATCTGGCGACTTGTCCAGGGTGTACCCTGGCTCTTGCCCATAGTCAGCTGGGATAGGCTCCAGCTTGCCTACGATCCTGTAGAACAGGATAAGTGGCTACAGATAATGGATGGATGGATGGATAAACAGAAAGCTGAGTATTTGCACATTATTATGGTTATTATTATTATGGTCTCCTCAGGTGGCACGGTGGTGTAGTGGTTAGCACTGTCGCCTCACAACAAGAAGGTCCTGGGTTCGAGCCCAGTGGCCGGTGAGGGCCTTTCTGTGTGGAGTTTGCATGTTCTCCCTGTGTCTGCGTGGGTTTCCTCCGGGTGCTCCCGTTTCCCCCACATGAAGTGTAGGTTAGGTTAATTGGTGGCTCTAATTTACCGTTGGTGTGAATGGTTGTTTGTCTCTGTGTCAGCCCTGTGATGACCTGGCGACTTGTCCAGGGTGTACCCTGCTCATAGTCCCCACCTCTCGCCCATAGTCAGCTGGGATAGGCTCCAGCTTGCCTGCGACCCTGTAGAACAGGATAAGCGGCTACTGATAATGGATGGATGGTCTCCTCAAGCACAGGTTCTGGGTTTGAACAAACAAGCTGACCAGTGGGTATCTTTCTGTGTGGAGTTTGCATGTTCTACTTGTGTCTGTGTGGGTTTCCTCCCAGTGCTCCAGTTTTCTCTCACAGTCCAAAGACATGAGGATTAAGTCAACTGGCGACTCGAAATTGCCCAAAGGTGTGAATAAGAGTGTGAATGTCTGTCTGTCTCTCTGTGTTAGTCACACAATTGCTGGGTTTCAGCCACATGACTTTCCTTAGCGGTTCTACCGGAAGTGAAATAGCTGGTGGTCTAAATGGCTGCCGTAGTGCAAACAACTAGCGATAACTTATAGCTGGTGGTATGCACATAATCTAGGAGCCACTGCTCGCTTTAGATATATTCAGAAGATTGCTATGTGCAATGGAATCGGCCCCTACAGTCTGGGAAAGAAGGATTTGTCATACAATCTTGAAAACTACCCTTCAGTCAAGTTCAACATCTCGAACTATCTGGTGTTCCAGACATCCTTCTACACCACAAATCAAATGTGGAAGAGTATGGAGGCTTACAACTTTTTTGTATTTGGCTGGGTAAAGGACCTTGATATGAAGTCGCTGCTGAATGAATCCTGTATTGTTTTTGCCAGTGTAAGTCTGTTTTTTTTAAGCTTTTCATTTGCATCTTTACAACGAAGCGCTACAAGTTGAAGTGTAAACAAACAACAGTTCACTTGATTCTCACTTGTGTTGGCTCTTATCTCTCAGGTAAATCATTCACAAAGTTCATCAGAAACCCCTTTAAAGACCTGGATCTTAGTTAAACAAGACGGAGAAGTGATCACGGCGCATTGTAACTGTACGGCTGGGGGAGAATTTTGTTGCGACCTTCATGCATATAGACTTTGTGAGGAGTAAACAAAGAAACAGCTGGGGACTTTAGTGCTTCGTGACTAAAAAAGTCCTGTAAAATAACATCACATAGCAAGAAAAGTACTTGGAAAACACTAAGGACATACTGTAGCTGAGAGGGATAGACAAACCTTTCACCAAGTGATCACTGCAAACTCGAGCATGCTTCGACTCGGTTCCCTTCGATTTCAGTGAGAGGTTCAAAAGCCACCTTTCTCAACGTCTTTTTGTGAAATCCTGTGTTCGTTCAGCCTTTTTTATTAGTTCACAGGGAACCCTGCAGAAACTTTTATCAGTTTCACAGTTTGATCGATACGAACAACCTAAAACAACGCAAGCGTAAGGCATTTTTGATGCGAGCAATGCACCTTCTCCGTACAAACGCTTTGTCAACTGAGCTTTGGTAGACCACCAGCTAAAGTTTGAATAATTAATGAGGCGGATGTGACATCACGTGAAACCCAGCAATAGACTGGCGACCTGTCCAGGGTGTACCCCGCCTTTTGCCTAACGTCAGCCAGGATTAGCTCCCACTCCCCACAACCATTAATGGATAAGCAGTATCATGAATGAATGAATGAATGAATGATCTTCCCACTTCCTCCCATCTCCTAAAAAAAATCATTCATCTTCATAACCTCTTTCAATAACCACCTATTTGGGTGAGATGGTGGTACAGTGGTTAGTACTATCACCTCACAGAAAGAAGGTTCCAGGTTCAAACCCCATGGCTGACAGGGGCCTTTCTGTGTGGAGTTTGCATGTTCTCCCTGTGCCTGTGTGGATTTCCTCCACAGTTCAAAGGCATGCAGATTAGGTAAAATACCCAGCCACTGGGGTTGAACAAGACAGTGCATGCTTAGTGTTGGTTCCAAGCCCAGATAGACTGGGGAGGATTGCGTCAGGAAGGGCATCTGGTGTAAAACCTCTGCCAAAAAGAAGGCCCAGTGTAAGATTAGCATGCGCTAAATTGGTTATTAACCTTCTGAAAATAAATATATATTATTTAGCAGCTTAAGGTTGGTCCGTATCATGAAATACCGTGACCGAGGTCTTGAAAATACTGACCTTGGCCTCTGGGCTGAGGTCAGTATTTTCAAGACCTGGGTCACGGTATTTCACGATACGGACCGACCTTAAGCTAGTAAATAATATATTTATTTTTTTCTTTACCAAATTCTAACAGAAAATGAGAGCGCCTGAAAGTGAAACCATATTTAGAACAAACCTGCTACAAGCTCGTTTTCGGCTTTCTCCTGAAATGTTTTCTTTTATTTCGTCTTCATCAGGGTAGTAAAACTCACTTTCACTGTGAACACTGTCGTTATCGCTATCTCATCTCATTATCTCTAGCCGCTTTATCCTGTTCTACAGGGTCGCAGGCAAGCTGGAGCCTATCCCAGCTGACTACGGGCGAAAGGCGGGGTCCACCCTGAACAAGTCACCAGGTCATCACAGGGCTGACACATAGACACAGACAACCGTTCACACTCACATTCACACCTACGGTCAATTTAGAGTCACCAGTTAACCTAACCTGCATGTCTTTGGACTGTGGGGGAAACCGGAGCACCCGGAGGAAACCCACGCGGACACGGGGAGAACATGCAAGCTCTGCACAGAAAGGCCCTTGTCGGCCGCTGGGCTCGAACCCAGGACCTTCTTGCTGTGAGGCGACAGCGCTAACCACTACACCACCGTGCCACCCATTATCGCTATCCATGCTGTAAAATTAATGCTATCATACTGAGAAATGCAAAAATAAATGTTGACAAAAAATTGCTACTATGTTTGTTGTTGTTTTGAACGCGCGAGTCGCCAAAGGTCCGTAACCAGGGTCTGTATCATAGGATTCCGGACTGCTCATGAGCCAATCAGAGCGCACAATTTGATGGAAACCGGACCGTGAAAAAAATAAAGTAAATTATTATTATTCTGGGACCGCTGGGCACAATGCAGTGTGAGCAGAGGTTGGAGGAAACCAGAGAACCCAGAGGAAACACACAAGGACAAATATACACAACTCCACGCAGACAGTAACCTGAGTTAAGGAGCTCAGGTCTCTGGAGCTGTGAGGCTGCACCTCTACCTACTGTTCACCATGTTGCCATAATAATAATTTCATGCTTTCATTTCAAAATTGCAAAATGTATTCTTTTAATCATGGCAACAGCCTTTCAGATTAATTCAGCAGAGGCTTAATTAAGATCATGGATTTATGCTATAAAAGAGTCATTTTGATGCCAAAAACACAAATCAAGGAATCCTGAAAAGGTAACTATTTAAACTCCTCAAGTACGCGATAGTTAGCCCACAAAGTTATAATGATGACTTGTTTTAAAGCATGTTTTCACTAAGGCCACCCACTAGTGATTAATATTTATATACTAGTACTTCTTTTACTTATTGTAGGCTACTTACCTACTGCTCACCATGCTGCCCTAATAATAATAATAATCATCATCATCATTATAATTTCAAGCTGTCGTTTCAAAATTGCAAAATGTATTCTTTTAATCATGGCAATAGTTAACCGCTGTGTGTACAACCTCTCAGACTAATTAAACAGAGGCTTAATTAAGATCATAAAAGAGTCATTTTGATGCCAAAAACACAAATCAAGGAATCCAAAAACATAAGTTATTTAAACTCTTCAAGTACACTATAGTTAGCCCGGAAAGTTATAATGAACATTTGTTTTAATTACATTTCCATGATATGTGGAATTCAATTCAATATAATAACTAAATATTCAATATAATAACACATAAATCAAACTCTTCCCACATTGCTGCCAGTGAAAGTACTCCCTGCTAAATCCCTTATTATTTATTATATGATCTTTTATAAATACAGTCTGATAGAAAGGAAATGTGACGGCTATTTATACAGAATTTTAAAAGTAGCCTAATGGCAGTTTAAAGGAATTCCCTGTGATTTCTTTGACTCAAATGTCAATCGACCATATGTTTAGTGTTACATACAGAAAAACTCTTGCATGTCCCTACACCCTGCGAAAAGAACAGAAATCCCATTTATTCAAACTAATGGAAGTCTACAGTAAGTGCCGTTGACGGAGTAATCAGTAAATGTTAATGCAAAAATAGACAGTTGTAATTCTGGTTTTGCATATTTTAAATATTTATTAAATGAATTTTACAGTTTCCCCGTGACTTCTATTGCTAGCAAGTTTCAGTGAAACAGGACTCTTCCTGTTTTCTCACTTGAGGGAAATATGTGAGAGAAACCGTGCCAGAAGGCTACAGATGCAGTGGATAATGAGATAATGTTAAACAAACAGTGAAGTGCAGGCGACACCATACAACGATACTGTAGTGTTTCTCAACCCCAGTCCAGGGCAGTTTCAAGGCCTCACAAATCCCAACACACCTAATCCAGCTCATCGGTTCATCTAATTACTAAGCCCTTCATGAGTTGGGTCAGACAAGTGTGTTGGGAGTTAGGAAACCTTGAATATGTGGAGAACCTGAGTTGAGAAACTCTGCTTTAAAATTATATCGATCTTACAACAATCCATATAACAATAACGACCAAAAACATCATCTCAAGCAGGCCAGTTTTTGCTGTGTCTTTGCTGTATGAATGTTCTCCTGTTCTCTGCTGATAGCATGAGTCTTCTCTTACAGGCTTGGAGGGAAATGAGTGAAGAAATCTTTGAAGAAATCGTTGAAACAGCTCATTGAGAGAGATAGGGTCTGCAAGCAGTCAGGAATGCCAAATATGCTCTCTAGCATCAGGAATGTGAGTCCGCTCCCTACTGTAGGCCACTATCACTCACAGCTCTCAGCAATCATGTGGCACTCAGCTGTGCACACTCAGATGTAAGTTACACCAATGTGTTTTTCTGCTACTTCACTGAGTAAAAGATTTAATCACGAGGTTATCGATATACAAACCATGGCACAGTGCTATTTAAATGCCAGTTGATGTTTAGCATAAAACGCACATAACCCGTGAATCTACAGCACACAGTTACAAACTTATGAAACATTAAGGTTCCTGATTTAACTGATTTTCATATCTTCTGGAATTAGTATATGTTGCTTTGTACAAAGACAGCGCCAGTTAGCATCACCATATTACCGCTTATCCATGACAGCAAAGTTAACAGAGTATATTGACAAGACTATTGCACATGGAAATGCTCGTCCAGCTAGTCCTACTGACAACAGGGGAAACCGTCCCAGGGCCAGGCTAGGTGAGGGACTCAGGAGGGTTTAGTAGTCCACAGACATGCAGAATAGGACTATTTGAAATATGTCTGTTTGATAAAACTATGATGGTCTCGATTTATTAACTTTTTGAAACTCATCGGATAAGTTAACCTCATATTACTGCCCATATTTTTTAAAGTGGTTTGGTCTGCTATGTTTTCCATGGAAAAATCTTATATACCTCCTGAAACTGTTGAGCCTAAGTAACAGTTATTCCACAAAATCGAGTCGTACATGAGCTGATAACTGAGGAGGTGCGTAGCGCCGAGTTGGCTATAAGCCACGTACGACGAGATTCTATCTACATTCACTTGATTTTGAGAAACAGAGCATCCATCATCTGTAGCCACTTATCCTGTTTTACAGGGTCGCAGGCAAGCTGGAGCCTATCCCAGCTGACAACGGGTGAAAGGCGGGGTACACCCTGGACAAGTCGCCAGGTCATCACAGGACTGACACATAGACACAGACAACCATTCACATTCACACCTATGGTCAATTTAGAGTCGCCAGTTAACCTAACCTGCATGTCTTTGGACTGTGGGGGAAACCGGAGCACCCGGAGGAAACCCACACGGACACGGGGAGAACATGCAAACTCCACACAGAAAGGCCCTTGCTGGCCGTTGGGCTCGAACCCAGGACCTTCTTGCTGTGAGGCAACAGTGCTAACCACTATGCCACCTTGCTGCCCAGAAACAGAGTATTTTTATTTTAATTTTTTGCAAATTCAATGAATAAAAACTTTATACAAAACGTCCAACAAAATAATTTCCACTTAGAATGTAAACAAACCGGCGAAATGACGGGAGCAATTTGTGAAAAACATTATTATAATAATTCTTGAAAAATAAAGAGACGTGTTTACTATCAAATACTTTTATTCCATATTTTGTTGCATTTTTTTGGGGGGGGGGGATTTTGTTTTCGAGTAGAGTTTTTATTTCGTCCTCGATTGGTTCAGCAACATGAGCCGCCATTTTTTTTTTTTTGCTGTACTGACAGTATATGAGCTGATAGCCTAGTAGTAGAGTAGCCAATCAGAGTGTGCGATTGCTCATATCCAGTGAATGTGGATAGAATAATTACAGATATTAAAAACTGCAGCTTTTGTTTAAAAAAAAAATTAAAAGAACCAAAAGATTTCCTTTTGGTTACTGACATTAAGATGAGGGCGGCACGGTGGTGTAGTGGTTAGCGCTGTCGCCTCACAGCAAGAAGGTCCGGGTTCGAGCCCCGGGGCCGGCGAGGGCCTTTCTGTGCGGAGTTTGCATGTTCTCCCCGTGTCCGCGTGGGTTTCCTCCGGGTGCTCCGGTTTCCCCCACAGTCCAAAGACATGCAGGTTAGGTTAACTGGTGACTCTAAATTGACCGTAGGTGTGAATGTGAGTGTGAATGGTTGTCTGTGTCTATGTGTCAGCCCTGTGATGACCTGGCGACTTGTCCAGGGTGTACCCCGCCTTTCGCCCGTAGTCAGCTGGGATAGGCTCCAGCTTGCCTGCGACCCTGTAGAAGGATAAAGCGGCTAGAGATAATGAGATGAGACGTTAAGATGAGGGTTAGATTTCGGTGTAGGCATGGCATTAATTAGCCACGCTAATGTCAGTGGAAAGTGTGTGGAGGACCTTTTATAATGGATTGTCCCACACCTGAGCAATATCCACTGTGGGCCTGGATACAACTCTAAACAAGACATCTGTAGTCACAGCAAAGCCACAAGATTGCATTTAAAGGTGTTGTGTTGACTAAGACCCTTGTGATTTATCCAGAGTCCTTTACCAGAAACTACTTGCAATGTTGCACCCTGTACATGCATACGTGAAGCCTGTGACTTACTCCAGTGTCCCAATCCAGGAAAGCTACAGTATGTCTCCTGATCAGATAGAGCCTACAGGAACTCCCGTGTGTGAGGGTGGTGGAAAAGTCATGGGCTATTCTTAGCTATGTTTTCCTGCTTGGGTGGGGTTTCACAGTTTCTTCATGACGATTGCGCACCAGCAATTGTTTCCCCACACAAGATTTCACATGGAGTCAACAAAACCAAAAAAGGCAAAATCTAAGATGACAGTTTGGGAAGGCTTCAGAGAGTTAAACTTACAATGAGCCTTACTGCTGATGCAGAGCCAGCAGACAGCAAGAGTGACTCATTTAAAGGTCCAACACATTATGAGGCAGAATATAGAAATACCCTGTCAAATATGTCAGGCAAGGGTGCTGAACTTCATTCTCATCTTCGTATGTCTTTAACCATGGCACAACAGAAATAGATTGTAGTGCTCTTCATGACGACACACTTCTCATACGAGTTGAGAGATAATTTAGGTTAATGGGAGGAATCTGAAACTGCTCTGGGAGTGCTCTCACTTTTGCACATACACACACACATACATTAGTGGGCCATATACAGGGCGATGATCAGTTGGTTTAATTAGCTACTTCAACTGACCCAATTGCACAATTCATGAATGAGGAACGCTCATGGCCAAAATCATCTGCCATGTGCTTCTGGAGTCAAACATCTACGGCATCCAAAGCACAGATTAACTTTTTCCATAGGGGTATGATTATGACTATGCAGGATTTCATAAGAAAAAATGTGGTTCGAGGTCATACTGTTTTTGTTTTGTTTGTGCACAATCCTCTAGACTCATGGGTTTTCCCCTGTAAAAATAAAACAAATCAAAAATTATATATATATATATATATATATATATATATATATATATACACACACACACTGCAAAAAATGATATCTTAGCAAGTGAAAATATCTTGAAAACAGTTGAAATAATCTAACATTTCCTATTAGATTAATACAAGACACCAATTCTGAGATTATTAAAAGTAGTTCTAGATTGCAACCAACTTATTCTAAAGCCTCACTCACAACCCGCCGTGTTTTGGACATGCACCGGTCGCAGGATTTGGTAGCTCGCAGCCATGCCGCAGGATCGCAGTGAACCCGGGGGCAAGTTTGGGGGAGGAGTACGAGCAAAGTACTTGTCAAGTACAGATTGCACGCCTGACTTCCTCGAGGCGTGGGAAAAATTGCGCCGTTAGCCCGTGGAAAGCATACTGTATGTCTGATGCAGGTGATCAGTGCGTGTTCAGTGAGTGTGGAGTGCGTGTGACTTGCATTTTAACAGTTTCCTGCGCTAGGAGTACGGGCCGCACTTGTGAAGCATGTGTGACGCACGTGATTAGCACGTTACAATCACTCATAACTTGCATGCGACGCAAGCCAGGAGTGGGTATAAAACCAGCGTGTCTGCAGCATTCTGCATCTGTCGTTTGACTGAAGAACAGTGGATATTTTGTGGGAAAATTTTAAAAATTTTCAGTTTAAAGTTTAGAAAATGGGACCCAAGAAGAAGCGAGCAAAAGTGAAGTAACCCAGCCTGAAACAGCAGAGGAGGAGGAAGAATTTGATAATGACGGTAGCAGCATCAGCGAGCCCTGCATGGACAGGGAGAAGTATGCTTTCAAGACGGCCGAAGGCACAGCACCCCGCCAGAGGGATTTTCACAGGTAAATACACATGCTTTAAACATTCATTTCGGTATCTATATGCTTATGTAATTAATATTATATATGCTGATTTTCATGTATGTTTCAGCTAACGACGCCCAGAAGTGAGGACATTGCAATCCCATCATCGCTGTCAGGCCATTGTGCAATGCTCAGTGATAAGGACAAGGACATCCCGACACCCCGTCCCACCACTCAGCAGGACTAGGAGCAGGACAGCAGTTCGGAGTCAGAGTGTGTTTCAGTGCTCAAACTGTTGGGCTATTTAGTTGGGATTTTTTACATTGTAATAAAATGCGTTATTCCCTTATACTCATGTTTTATTATTTGATGTTTGCATGGCAGATTAAACATATACTCAAATAAAAACAGCAAATGAGGTGGTCTTCTTCCTTTCTACAATGCTACACGCTACATGATTGGTTCCTTGGTTCCTCCCCAATATACATACCCAGAGTCTTGCCCCTCGTGTTGCGTGCAGGCCGCGTGTGCTGCGTGCACGCCACACATAGGGGTAGAAAGTGAGATGTACTTCTGTCTTGCGGGCCGCACAAATAGCAATTGTGGAGTACTTGTGTAGTACTTCTGAGGCACGTCACTCGTACAATGACCGTGCGTCACTCATGAGTCTTACTGTCATCGCAAAAAGCGCTGCTGACCTGGTTCAGGCGTACAAAAGGAATACGGGTCACGTACATAGTGTATGCGTTCTAGATTTGTCACAAGACCCGTAGAATTTGCACGTGCAGGACCAAAAGTCTCCACGGGCAGTCTGCGACCTTCTACGGCGCTGAACACATGCAAGTCTCGCGCAAGTCTCAAGCACGGTTTTGCCAATTTTTTTTTTTTTACCATAGACCGCCCGTAGCAGCGCATATGGTAGGTTGAGAGTGAGGCTTAAGATGTCTTATCAAGTAAAAATATCTGTCCATGCAGCAAGATAATTTCAATATTTTTCAGTAATTTTCTCCTCAAATTCAGTTTTCAATTTTTTGTAGTGTATTCTATCCACATTCACTGGATATGAGCAACCGCACGCTCTGATTGGCTATTCTACTACTAGGATATCAGCTCATATACCATGAGCAGAGAAAAAAAATGGCAAAGCGTGTTGCTGAACCAACTAAGGATGAAATAAAAACTCTACTCAAAAACAAAACTCCAAAAAATAAAAAAAGGAACAAAATATGTAAAGATAGTATTTGACGGAAAGAACGTATCTTTTTTAATTTTTTCAAGCATTATTATGATAAAATTTTTCACAAATTACTACTGTCATTTCACTGGTTTGTTTACATTTTAAGCGGAAATTACTTTGTCGGATGTTTTGTATAAAGATTTTATTTATCATATTTGCAAAAAATAAAGATGCTCTATTTCTCAAAATCTTGTGAATGTGGATAGAATAAAACAGTTATTCCACTCAATCTTGTCGTACATGGCTTGAGTGGAATAACTCGGTGGCTCGGCACACCTTGTCGGCTATCAGCTCATGTACGACTTATATATATATATATATATATATATATATATATATATATATATATATATATAATACAGTTCAGTCCACAAGTATTGGCACCCCTTGTAAAGATTAGTAGAAAGGGTGAGAAAAAAATCCATCTTTTGGTGAAGTAGCTTCATCCCACACTGAAAAAAAGAGAAAAATCCAACCTTTAATTGAAATAAATTTGTTCAGAGAAAAACAAATCCCTCATCAAGAAATAATTATTTTCAACAAAAACACGTGCTACTACTATTGGCACCTCTGCAGTTAATAGTTTGTACAACCTCCCTTTGGCTCATTAATAGCTACGTTTAATGGAGAGAATTCAAAGAACGGCAAATTTGAGAATTCAGTATCACAGACTGTTTAATCTATTATATGGTATTTACAAAAGATTATAATTTGGCCCACTTTGCCAACCAACAGCAAATACACAAGATGACACATGAGCTGTTTGTCTCGGGTTTATATTCAACGTTTCTACACACATTTCAACATGTTCCTACATGGCGGGTTGGCTGAGTAACACATTAAATCTGCATTTAGCTGTAGAGCGGAAAAGTCTTCTTCCAAAAGTGTCAGATTAAACACAGTTTAGTTAAATGTTAAGACACAAGGAAAAAAGGAAAACGCCTAAGACAGCAAGGCTATTATTGTTGTTCTTCTCATAGACAAATTGGAGAGAGGCATACAGTAATTACACTCATAAAATGACAGAGTTGCTTCTTTCTGTCTTCCAGCTAGAGCATAATGTGTGGAGTAATCCCAGAGAGTCAAGAACCTTCTCACCTCATCCCCACACACACACACAAGCAGGAATGACAGAGGCAGAGGTGAGGGAGGTGAATAGAATATCTCATCTCATCTCATTATCTCTAGCCGCTTTATCCTGTTCTACAGGGTTGCAGGCAAGCTGGAGCCTATCCCAGCTGACTACGGGCGAAAGGCGGGGTACACCCTGGACAAGTCGCCAGGTCATCACAGGGCTGACACATAGACACAGACAACCATTCACACTCACATTCACACCTACGGTCAATTTAGAGTCACCAGTTAGCCTAACCTGCATATCTTTGGACTGTGGGGGAAACCGGAGCACCCGGAGGAAACCCACGCAGACACGGGGAGAACATGCAAACTCTGCACAGAAAGGCCCTCGCCGGCCACGGGGCTCGAACCCGGACCTTCTTGCTGTGAGGCGACAGCGCTAACCACTACACCATCGTGCCGCCTGAATAGAATATATTTAAGTTTAAAAATTAAAATCACTACACGGTGGTTTTTATTATGTGTTTGGAGTTTTGCATGTTCTACCCGTGTTTGTACGGTTTTCCCTCTGGGTTCTCCACTTTCAAAAAATGCTCGTAGGTGGATTGCAAGATGTGAATGAGTGTGTGTGTGTGTGAGTGTGAATGTGTATGTATGGTGAGTCATGAGATGGACTAGTGTCCTATCCAGGATGTATTTCCTCCTCACACCCAGTGTTCCTAGGATAGGCTCTGGAAAATTAACGGGGGCATTCAAGGAATATATGGCTTTAATAATGAAATTTATTCGGAACCTAATTCTAAATCAGTCACTGAAGTACAAAAAAAGACCTCATATTAATTTCTAGTTGAATGACTAAACAGAACAGCCCAGAAGAAAACAGAGTGATTTTTTCACACGCATGATCATGAGAAAGACAGCGTATTACAGGGTCAAATGGATAATGATCGTACCACACATACAGAGTTTTCTTCACTAATCTTTCAACACTAATGTGAACTTCTTCTTCTGGCTGCTCCCGATTAGGGGTCGCCACAGCGGATCTTTCGTCTCCATTGCTCCCTGTCTTCCGCATCCTTCTCTACCACACCTGCCACTTTCATGTCCTCTCTCACCACATCCATGTATCTCCTCTTTGGCCTTCCTCGTTTTCTTGTGCTTGGCAGCTCCATCCTCAACATTCTCCTTCCAACATGTTCTGCATCTCTTCTCAGGATGTGCCCATACCATCTCAGTCTCATCTCTCTTAGCTTTCTGTCCCTCTGATGTGCTCGTTCCTTATCCTGTCCAACCTTGTCACTCCCATCGCAAACCTTAACATCCTCAACTCCGCCACCTCCAACTTTGCCTCCTGTCTCTTCGTTAAGGGTACGGTCTCCAATCCATACATCACAGCTGGTCTCACTACTGTCTTATACGTCTTAGCTTTCATTTTTGCTGGGACTTTCCGATCACAAATGACTCCCGAAGTCCTTCTCCAACTGCTCCACCCTGCCTGCACTCTCTTTTCAACACTAAAGTGAACAATGTAGTTAAATATGTCATATTTAGTGTAAATCTACAGCTAACATACACAGAGATAATTCTCTGGTCATAGGGAGAATTTGAATAGTTAAACGATATATAAACATACTGCCTACAGTAGGTCATGGATTACTTAATCACCAACAAAACCCTCGGTTTAATATGCATTGACTTGACAATGCTTCTTATTGAAGCTTAACATCAGACCTCAAGTCTCAATTTATTCAAAAAACAATTGAGGTCTGATGTTAAGCTTCAATAAGAAGCATTGTAGTTCCAAGAAAATTAAACAAATCATACACAATATTATAGAGTGTAAAAAAAAAAAGAACTGTGGAAATGTGAATAGTCAGTGGTCCTCAAACTGGGAGGTGTGGACACTTGGCGAGTGGGGCGTGTGGTCACAGACCGCTCAGTGGCAAATGCAAGGGGCTGGTTTACAGTTGCACCACCAAATAACGAACGACTTTGTCTTCAGTCCAGCCAATGAAAATGGAGAGTTATTATTTGAAATCTCAGCAAGGAACTTTTATAGAGACACCTCAAGTATGTAAGAGATCACAGACATTGGAAACACACCACTATGCAGTTGAGTCGAGTTCGTACCATTGCAGCTTTCATATCCATCGCGAGGCACTTGCAGCGAAAAAAATGCCGACGCTCTTCCAGTCTGTGCGTCAACAGGCCGTTCAGATGATAAATTACATTAAGTCGCGTCTGTTGAACTCACGGTTATTTGGGGTCCTCTGTCAGGAAATGGGTTCTGGGCATGAACAGCTGCTCTTGCACACAGAGGTTCGCTGGCTTTCCAGAGGGAGAGTGTTACAGCGCTTGTATGAGCTGCGAGAAGAAGTGAAGTTGTTTTTGACCGAAAGTAATTTGGAGCTGGCCAAGCACTTCCATGATTCCCTGTGGCTAGCTTCCTTGTTGTATTTGGGCGACATATTTGACAGACTGAATAGTTTGAATCTGTCTTTGCAAGGCCAAGATTCCAGTGTGTTGGTCCTTGCTGACAGAGTGGATGGTTTCATCCAAAAACGTGTCCTCTGGCATGACCGCATAATTGTCGGAAATTGTGACACGTTCCCCAGCCTCGCAGACTTCATCACTGAGGCACGCGGCAGTGATTTCTCCTCTATTTTTCAATCAGCTGCAGATCACCTGTCTGGGCTTAAGCAGCAGTTAGTTTCTTATTTCAAGGAGGACTACCAGGCATTTTCATGGGTTCGGGACCCATTTGTTTGCACCGCAAACAATTTGTCACTGCAAATGCAAGAATAGTTTATTGAGCTGAAGAGTGACAGCAGGCTGAAGCACCTTTTTAGCACCTGTTCTCTTACATCCTTCTGGGTAACACTGATGCAGGAGGACCCCCAGCTCTGTGACGTTGCCTTAAAAATTCTCCTACCATTCGCGTCAACATTCTTGTGTGAGGCAGGCTTTTCAAAACTGACCGCGCTCAAAACTAAGTACCGCAATCGTGCACGGATTGAGGATGACCTGAGGCTGTGTTTAACTAAAATTGAGCCGAGAATTCGAGAACTCTGCCAAACAAAGCAGGCTCATGTGTCACACTGAGACATTCGTGAACACTACCTCCAGTACTCTTGTAGAGTTTGTTTGTTCGTTCATGTGTTTGTTTGTTAGCAACTTTGCAGAAAAAAAATGTACAGACGGATTTTCATGAAAATTTTATGAGATATGTGTCTTGGCCCAATGAAGAACTTAAATTCTGGAGGTGATTCGGAACCATGTCTGGATCCAGAAATTTTTAAAAGGATATAAGGTAAAATTGAACATTTTCAATCTGGGATTGTGTTGTCTAATATTGTAATAATACAATAATACACAACAATAAAAAACAGCCCGATGATAATAATAATAATCTCATCTCATTTCATTATCTCTAGCCGCTTTATCCTGTTCTACAGGGTTGCAGGCAAGCTGGAGCCTATCCCAGCTGACTACGGGCGAAAGGCAGGGTACACCCCGGACAAGTCGCCAGGTCATCACAGGGCTGACACATACAACCATTCACACCTACGGTCAATTTAGAGTCACCAGTTAACCTAACCTGCATGTCTTTGGACTGTGGGGGAAACCGGAGCACCCAGAGGAAACCCACGCGGACACGGGGAGAACATGCAAACTCCGCACAGAAAGGCCCTCGCCAGCCACGGGGCTCGAACCCGGACCTTCTTGCTGTGAGGCGACAGCGCTAACCACTACACCACCATGCCGCCCCAATAATAATAATAATAATAATAATAATAATAGCTTATCTACCTTTTTTCGGGGGGGGAGCTCAAAGTACACTTGCTACAGTCGGGGGGGCCCAGGTTGCAAATGTTTGAGAACCCCTGGTCTATATGGAAATGCAACAACCCATATAAAAGCAAAAGGTCATGATAAAATCTCTACTGACTCGGCTTATATCCACTCTCAGGACACAACAACAGCAGGATAGAATAATGCACCAGAGGGCAAAAGGCTCTGAAAGCCAAAGGGCAAGTCCATATGCTTTCAACAACAACAACAACAACAACAACAACAACGTGTCCCTCCATTTCTTGACTCTCCATTTATGAGCCAGTCTTATATGAGTTAACAGAAACAGTATCCTCAAACAGGTTTAGCGATGGTAACATAAGCAATGGCTATATATTACTTCAGAGGATGATGAGAAACCACACAGTCCTGCTGTGTAGAAAATTAAAGGAGAAATCCACCCAGAATTAATAGCATATTAATCTTTATAATTAACATTAACATCATCTGCAGTGGCATTCAAGATTTATTTTGGAATGAAAGTTGACTTTTTCATTCGTCACGGTGGTGTAGTGGTTAGCACTGTCACCTCACAGCAAGAAGGTCCTGGGTTCGAGCCCAGTGGCTGATGAGGGCCTTTCTGTGTGGAGTTTGCATGTTCTCCTCGTGTCTGCGTGGGTTTCCCCCCACAGTCCAAAGACATGCAGGTTAGGCTAATTGGTGGCTCTAAATTGACTGTAGGTGTGAATGTGAGTGTGAATGGTTGTCTGTGTCTATGTGTCAGCCCTGCGATGATCTGGCGACTTGTCCAGGGTGTACCCCGCCTCTCGCCCGTAGTCAGCTGGGATAGGCACCAGCTTGCCTGCGACCCTGCACAGGATAAGTGGCTACAGATAATGGATGGAGCTTTCATCTGCAAGTTGGTCCATTTTCACTTTGGTTAACACTTTCCTACATTATTTCCCACAATTTCCTATACATTTTCCTGCATTATTCCTGCTCGGCCTAAAGAAACCAACGCAGCACTGTTTTAATCCTTTATTCTGTCCAGCTCTCTCACTTCTGTCAACACCATTATCATATCATATCTCTAACTAGCCAAGCTGAGTCTCTGTCATGACTCTGTTATACAAGTGTGTTGTATATTTGCATTGAATTTTGGAACTTTGTCTCCAACGTTTGCTGTCTCCACAACTTCCATGTTATATTTCTCATTAATATAGTCTTGAATGTCAGTGGGAAATGATGAGTGAGAAAAGAAGTTCTGCTCTTTTGTTTTTAGGAACTAACAGTAAAACCTGACTAGTATCACACATCAGAGATTGCTGAAAACATTTCTCTCGTAAATGCCATTGTAACTGTGCTAGCAATGTCTACCAACAACAGCTTCGTACAACAAGAAAATACAACACCAACCAACAAATTATCACCAGAATCTCAATGCATTTCTCTGTCTGTGACGTGGCCGCTCTGACTTTCATCAGAGTTTCGAGGGAACATTACAGTAGTGGTTTCCCATTGTCTTTTACTGGATTGCCTAACTGCATGTTTTTGGACTGTGGGGGAAACCAGAGTAAACCCACACATATACAGGGACAGCATGCAAACTCCACATAGAAAGGCCACCGTCAGCCCCAAGATTTGAACCCAGAACCTTCTTGCTGTGAGACAGCCGTGCTAACCACTGAACCACCCATAAACATATTTAATCTCTTTATATTTAAAGCCTTTCATGGTGGACTTTTGTTTCAAAGAAATTACCCAGTACATAAATCTAAACCATTTAGAAACACAATGATAGAGATTTTAAAAATCTTGACCCTCTGGCATTTAGACCAGTACAGTCTGGAGAAGACAGTCCTTGAACAGCATACGCTATGCTTTAAAGGTGTTTTTAGGCTTTGTTATCCTAGCCCTGCTGTCAAACACCCCACGGCACAAACATCAGTGAACACCCCCAGTACACACACACACACAGCAGTGTTTTTTTCTAATTGCTCAGTGCTGCTCTTACTTATTCTGTGGTTATGAATGCAAACCTGATCTATTGTCTTACTCACAGTTCCTGTTAAATTACCATATCAAAAACGCACTTGGAGGCGAGAGCTGTGGGTTAGATGAAGGGAGTGGAAATGATAGGTAAGTTATTGTTCAGCTAATGAAAGGTTATAGATCGTGTCAGTGTAGGTTTGAAAGGGACAGCAGAACATCTGTCATCTTGTGTTGGCTGGACTGAGAGCAATATCTTCCATATGATCATAACTCCAGCGTACATAATAATGATACAATATCAAAATCCCAATCTAGACATGAAACATCAGAAATCAATTAGTAATTGTCTCTAGGTCATCAAATTATACATTTACAAGAATTTTTTTTTTAAATCAAGCTGGCTTTTATTGTCATTCATCCATACAGCTTTGTATACATAGTGTAAAAAAATTATATATATATATATATATATATATATATATATATATATATATATATATATATATATATATATATAAATAAACTCACTTATTTAGGCCATGTTGCAAAACACAAAACAAAAAGAAACTTTTACGAACATTGGGAACTTGACTGTTATTCCTTATGTACAGTACACATAACTATATAAAGTGCAGTACACTACAGAATGAGACAATTACAACCCCGATTCCAAAAAAGTTGGGACAAAGTACAAATTGTAAATAAAAACGGAATGCAATGATGTGGAAGTTTCAAAATTCCATATTTTATTCAGAATAGAACATAGATGACATATCAAATGTTTAACCTGAGAAAATGTATCATTTAAAGAGAAAAATTAGGCGATTTTAAATTTCATGACAACAACACATCTCAAAAAAGTTGGGACAAGGCCATGTTTCCCACTGTGAGACATCCCCTTTTCTCTTTACAACAGCCTGTAAACGTCTGGGGACTGAGGAGACAAGTTGCTCAAGTTTAGGGATAGGAATGTTAACCCATTCTTGTCTAATGTAGGATTCTAGTTGCTCAACTGTCTTAGGTCTTTTTTGTCGCATCTTCCATTTTATGATGCGCCAAATGTTTTCTATGGGTGAAAGATCTGGACTGCAGGCTGGCCAGTTCAGTACCCGGACCCTTCTTCTACGCAGCCATGATGCTGTAATTGATGCAGTATGTGGTTTGGCATTGTCATGTTGGAAAATGCAAGGTCTTCCCTGAAAGAGACGTCGTCTGGATGGGAGCATATGTTGCTCTAGAACCTGGATATACCTTTCAGCATTGATGGTGTCTTTCCAGATGTGTAAGCTGCCCATGCCACACGCACTAATGCAACCCCATACCATCAGAGATGCAGGCTTCTGAACTGAGCGCTGATAACAACTTGGGTCGTCCTTCTCCTCTTTAATCCGAATGACACGGCGTCCCTGATTTCCATAAAGAACTTCAAATTTTGATTCATCTGACCACAGAACAGTTTTCCACTTTGCCACAGTCCATTTTAAATGAGCCTTGGCCCAGAGAAGACGTCTGCGCTTCTGGATCATGTTTAGATACGGCTTCTTCTTGGAACTATAGAGTTTTAGCTGGCAACGGCGGATGGCACGGTGAATTGTGTTCACAGATAATGTTCTCTGGAAATATTCCTGAGCCCATTTTGTGATTTCCAATACAGAAGCATGCCTGTACCGTATGTGATGCAGTGCCGTCTAAGGGCCCGAAGATCACGGGCACCCAGTATGGTTTTCCGGCCTTGACCCTTATGCACAGAGATTCTTCCAGATTCTCTGAATCTTTTGATGATATTATGCACTGTGTCATGGTCCTACCTGTGGGTTGCCTCTCGTCAGATAACATCTCCACTCCTCTCCACTCAGCATTACCGGCCACACCCGCATACACTTCCTCTTATTAACTCTCAGTGGCTGTCATTGGCTGTTGCCCATCACCTGCTCCTCCTCTGTGTGTATTTAAGCTGCTGTCCTCCCTAGCTTCAGTGTCAGATTGTCTTCTAGATGTTGACTCCGTCAACTCTTCAGTCCTGGTAACCTGACCCTGCATTTCTGTCCCTTATCTTGCTACCTGATCTGTGACTCTGTGTTCCAGCCTGTTCCCTACTCCTGCCTGTTGTGCTGTCTTGTCTGTCTGCCGAGGGACTGCTCGCTGGGAGACTGCCTGACCACCTAGTGCTGTTAGCTTACAGCCTCACTACTCTGACAATACCTGATCCTGTCTGATCTCTGCTGCTAAGCAGGGTCAAGCCTGGCCAGTACTTGGATGGGAGACCGCGGACAATACCACCATGCTCCCACCAGCCATCCCTGCTTCTCAGTCCTCCTGCCACTGAACTTCGCACATGCACCTTTCCCCTGTTATCAATAAAACTCAAACATTTAACTTGCGCTCTTGGGTCCTCTTCTGTTTCCCCTGACACACTGTAGATGATATGTTCAAACTCTTTGCAATTTTACACTGTCGAACTCCTTTCTGATATTGCTCCACTATTTGTCGGCGCAGAATTAGGGGGATTGGTGATCCTCTTCCCATCTTTACTTCTGAGAGCCGCTGCCACTCCAAGATGCTCTTTTTATACCCAGTCATGTTAATGACCTATTGCCAATTGACCTAATGAGTTGCAATTTGGTCCTCCAGCTGTTCCTTTTTTGTACCTTTAACTTTTCCAGCCTCTTATTGCCCCTGTCCCAACTTTTTTGAGATGTGTTGCTGTCATGAAATTTCAAAATGTCTCACTTTCGACATTTGATATGTTGTCTTTGTTCTATTGTGAAACCAATATCAGTTTTTGAGATTTGTAAATTATTGCATTCCATTTTTATTTACAATTTGTACTTTGTCCCAACTTTTTTGGAATCGGGGTTGTATAAAAATCTACAACAAATATACATTCAGTGTCATTTGACACTCAGTACAGCATGTTCCATTCATCCATCCATTATCCGTAGCCACTTATCCTGTGCAGGGTCACGGGCAAACTAGAGCCTATCCCAGCTGACTATGGGCGAGAGGCAGGATACACCCTGGACAAGTCGCCAGATCATCACAGGGCTGACACATAGAGACAGCACTCACGTTCACACCTACGGTCAATTTAGAGCCACCAATTAGCCTAACCTGCATGTCTTTGGACTGTGGGGGAAACCGGAGCACCCTGAGGAAACCCATGCAGACACAGGGAGAACATGCAAACTCCACACAGAAATGCCCCCGTCAGCCACTGGGCTTGAACCCAGAACCTTCTTGCTGTGAGGTGATAGTGCTAACCACTCCACCACCGTGCTTCCCTGCATGTTTCATTAAATCTGCAATAAGAATAACCCATAATGAGGGAAAGCCATGGTCTAATGGTTAGAGAAGTAGCTTTGGGACCAAAAGGGTACTGGTTTAGTTCCCTGGACCAGCAGGAATAACTAACATGTCCTTGAGCAAGGCACCTAACCCCCAACTGCTCCCCAGGCTACTATGGGTACATTGTACGTCACTCTGGATAAAAGTGTCTGCTAAATGCCTGTAATGTAATGAGTAATGCTGGTATTAGAAGAGCATTCATGATGTGATATACCCCAGCATTTTTATCATCACCCCAAAGATGATTATTTCCAATAACAACATGTCCAGAAGTGTTTTATTCCTCTTATACCACAATATTTTGCAATCAATTACAAATTTTTATTTATAAATGAACGTTTAATATTGTGGAACATCCATGAAACAAGTTAGTGATTCTTATCCCTTATTTATAGCAGCGATAAATAGTTGTTCCCTCTCCAGCCTTTAGTTTCTCTCTCTCTCTCTCTCTCTCTCTCTCGAAGTTAACAATGCGAAAATAATATAGCTTGCCTTGTGACTCAAACACTTTCATCTGGGGTAAAAACAAAGCTGGGCTCCGGAGACTCCGTCCATAAATTCCAATAATTTAACTTCCATAATTCCAGTAGCATGTGGAGGCAGCATTTTTTCCAACTTCTTTTTCATCACAGTCTTTTCTACTTCAGTCTTTCTTTTATGCTTTGTTTCATAGTACAAGCTTTTATAGCGGTAAGTATAATGTTAGATCTCAATGTTAATTCTCTGCCATTCTTGTGCAACGAGCTCCTATAGCTTTAGCAGTATGTCTTCAATACGTCTGCCAAGCCTTGTGGAAGACTCTGGTCACATGCAGGGGTGCAGGTAGACAGGTAGGTAGGCCATCCAGTCATTTCACTTGGACCAAATGAAATGATTGGACGGGCTTTTTACAGTCCTGCGACTGCCATACATGAGAGAGTTTTTTCTTTTTCTTATCAGAGCATTTGATTTATTCATTGCTATCAGGATGTAAAGAGAATGTCTAGAAATATAAAGTGTTTCAAAAATATTTTGATATAATTTCACAATCTAATAACTTTGCCAATTCTCGTTCAATTGACCTCAAATTTTAACGGCATGTGTGGAAACAGGTCAAAATTTTATGTTTAATGTTTTTTTTTTCAAAAATCTTTTTAGGTATAGAAATGCCATTCATTGAAAAGAAAAGGCGTTGTGTGTGTTAGAGTACGCTCGAACACAGTCGAACAAGACTGCAGCGTGCATTTATGAGAGAATTCTCTAAGAATGTACCAACTGCAATGTAGATTTGGACAAAAAGTTCAAAGAGGAAGGCTGTCTGTGTGTGTGTGTGTGTGTCTCAGGCAACGTGAATATTGAAAATTTGTGAAATCGTTCATGGAATCCACATATCTTTGAATTTCTCATTCAAATTTTGAGAAATAAATCTTATATTTATCTGAACAGGCTCAACATTAAGCCTGTTCAGTTTCATTTGCCTAGACTATGTAGTTTCTGGGATATTTCCATCTCAAATTATATATATATATATATATATATATATATATATATATATATATATATATATATATATATATATATATATATATAAATCACCTACCATGCCTTTAAATGGCCTTCTTGTGTTATATTCAGTGCTATGACAGATTTCTGTTTTGAAATACTGTGGCTCTCATGTTTCCACTGGCATTGTTTACATTCATCAGCATCGTCAGACAGCAACCTGTCCTCCAGGTTTCTCAAACTATTATTCCTATATTTATGTAAGAGAGGTACTTAGTTCGTATGTAGGTTTTATATAAAATAAGTATTTCTCCAAGTGGCACTTGATGATGCCCCCAATGCCACAATAAATAAAACCCTTAAAGTGACCTAATATAAGTTTATATGGTTTATTATCTATAGATGTTGTCTGTGTTGTATGTAACAGTGAAAAGACCTACTAAAGCATGGTTGGTGAGGGGTTAAAGAACAAGGACTCTAAGTGAGGTCATCACCAATAATATATCAAAGCTTTTGTTGCCTGGAGACAGCCAATACACATCAAAAGCATTTTCACTCTAATTAGCTGTGTGGCAGGGTAAACGATTCCCTTTGAATTGGTAAAATCTTATCCTCATGAAGAGACCTAGACTGGAGTGTCTGAAGACTGCATGTGGCCTCTGAAATGATTGGAATTAGAAGATCCAATTAGAACAAGATCACTTATAAGTGCCAAGGTCTGTGTAAACTACAGGAACAGTGATTTGCAATGTTATGAGAAAATACAGGAATTAGATCTGTCAGCCCTGTGATGACCTGGCGACTTGTCCAGGGTGTACCCCGCCTTTCGCCCGCAGTCAGCTGGGATAGGCTCCAGCTTGCCTGCGACCCTGTAGAACAGGATAAAGCGGCTAGAGATAATGAGATGAGATGTTTTTTCCCTTGAAGCTGCTGATCATTCTGGAGTTGACTTTACCTCTTTACCCAAAAGAAGGCGACAACTAACATTTCAAATGTCATTCTGTCACATATCGATGTTTCAAATAATCAGCTCTGGAGTATCATCTGACATCATTAAGAGGATAAATAACAAGTGTGAATAGTCAACTAATAAACTGAAGAGGAGAAAAGAATTTAGATAATATTTATATGCCAAAACTGATAGAGAAGGAGTACTGAAAAAAGGCACAGACAAGTAATTAGTGAGTTAAATAAGGTCTTCAGGACAGAAACTTGTTTATACCTTTCCATAATATCAGTGTTAAAGGAAAAATCCAGCATGAATGAATTGCATATTAATCTTTTAATAACATTTATACAACTATTAGTTTTGGCAACTTTTATTCAGACATTTAAAACAACACAATTAACTAAACACACACACACACACACACACACACACACACACACACACACACACACACACACACACACATATAATAACAGTGTGGTGCTGACATTTGCACACCAAAAAAACAAACCATAAATTGAACAATGCAGACTACTTTCCACAACTAAATATCTCCGATTCCCCTCTGAAATGAGTAATAACTATAGAAATAGGAAGATATTGCAATATATCGGTTTATACTAGGGGCAGCATGATGGTGTAGTGGTTAGCACTGTTGCCTCACAGCAAGAAGGTCCGGGTTCAAGCCCAGTGGCTGACAAGGGCCTTTCTGTGTGGAGTTTGCATGTTCTCCCCGTGTCTGCGTGGGTTTCCTCTGGGTGCTCCGGTTTCCCCCACAGTTCAAAGACATGCAGGTTAGGCTAATTGGTGGCTCTAAATTGACTGTAGGTGTGAATATGAGTGTGAATGGTTGTTTGTCTCTATGTGTCAGCCCTGCAATTATCTGGTGACTTGTCCAGGGTGTACCCTGCCTCTTGCCCATAGTCAGCTGGGATAGGCTCCAGCTTGCCCACGACCCTGCACAGGATAAGCGGCTACAGATAATGGATGGATGGAAGGTCTATACTATACTGGTACTCAACCCAGAAGTGAAAATAAAGGGTTTTGCTGTGTGCACTGACTGCCGTTCGCAACCATACATAAAACCACATTCCAGGCGCTGGTCGCTAATGAAGAAGCATACTATGAAGTGTTTTCATTTCAAATCTAATTTTGCCCTTTAAATTTTGCAAAAGTCCAAATTTCTTTATATTTACTGTAGTATATTTCACTATTTGTATCACTTCACATGTCTGTGTTCACTCATAGAATGCTAACTAGACATCTACATCATGGCTAATAATATATATAAATACAGTGGTGCTTGAAAGTTTGTGAACCCTTTAGAATTTTCTATATTTCTGCATAAATATGACCTAAAATATCATCAGATTTTCACACAAGTCCTAAGAGTAGATAAAGAGAACCCAGTTAAACAAATGAGATAAAATATTATACTTGGTCATGTATTTATTGAGGAAAATGATCCAATATTACATATCTGTGAGTGGCAAAAGTATGTGAACCTTTGCTTTCAGTATCTGGTGTGACCCCCTTGTGCAGCAATAACTGCAACTAAACATTTCCGGTAACTGTTGATCAGTCCTGCACACCGGCTTGGAGGAATTTTAGCCCATTCCTCTGTACAGAACAGCTTCAACTCTGGGATGATGGTGGGTTTCCTCACATGAACTGCTCGCTTCAGGTCCTTCCACAACATTTTGATTGGATTATGGTCAGGACTTTGACTTGGCCATTCCAAAACATTAACTTTATTCTTCTTTAACCATTCTTTGGTAGAACGACTTGTGTGCTTAGGGTCGTTGTCTTGCTGCATGACCCACCTTCTCTTGAGATTCAGTTCATGGACAGATGTCCTGACATTTTCCTTTAGAATTCGCTGGTATAATTCAGAATTCATTGTTCCATCAACGATGGCAAGCTGTCCTGGCCCAGATGCAACAAAACAGGCCCAAAACATGACACTCCCACCACCATGCTTCACAGATGGGATAAGGTTCTTATGCTGGAATGCAGTGTTTTCCTTTCTCCAAACATAACACTTCTCATTCAAACCAAAAAGTTCTATTTTGGTCTCATCTGTCCACAAAACATTTTTCCAATAGCCTTCTGGCTTGTCCACATGATCTTTAGCAAACTGCAGACGAGCAGCAATGTTCTTTTTGGAGAGCAGTGGCTTACTCCTTGCAACCCTGCCATGCACACCATTGTTGTTCAGTGTTCTGATGGTGGACTCATGAACACTAACATTAGCCAATATGAGAGAGGCCTTCAGTTGCTTAGAAGTTACCCTGGGGTCCTTTGTGACCTCGCTGACTATTACACACCTTGCTCTTGGAGTGATCTTTGTTGGTCAACCACTCCTGGGGAGGGTAACAATGGTCTTGAATTTCCTCCATTTGTACACAATCTGTCTGACTGTGGATTGGTGGAATCCAAACTCTTTATAGATGGGTTTGTAACCTTTTCCAGACTGATGAGCATCAACAACACTTTTTCTGAGGTCCTCAGAAATCTCCGTTGTTCGTGCCATGATACACTTCCACAAACATGTGTTGTGAAGATCAGACTTTGATAGATCCCTGCTCTTTAAATAAAAATATATAATATTTTTGTCTCATTTGTTTAACTGGGTTCTCTTTATCTAGTTTTAGGACTTGTGTGAAAATCTGATAACGTTTTAGGTCATATTTATGCAGAAATATCGAAAATTCTAAAGGATTCACAAACTTGCAAGCACCACTGTAATTACCAAAAATAATGGTAAGGAAGGGCAGCACGGTGGTGCAGTGGTTTGCACCATTGCCTCACCATAAGCAGGTTCTTGGTTTGAACCTGCTGGACACTCAGGGCTTTTCTATGTGGAATTTTCATGTTTCCAACTGTGTGGGTTTCCTCTGGATGCTCCTGTTTCCTCCCATATCCAAAGATAATAATAATAAGTTAAATTTATATAGCGCCTTTCAAAAAACCCAAGGATGCTTTACAATTATAGACAAGGAAAGAAAAAAAAAAAATAAAAAATAAAAAGTAAAAAGTCCACCAAGTAGGGGTCAGGATGTAATTCCCGTGGTGTAGCAGCCACAGTCCCACCAAAAGGTGCACGAAAACAAGTCCCACATCTCCAGCACCGCTGCCGTGTCGCCGTGAGCAACATCGCTCGAACACCACGCCGTGGATCCACAAAGTGAGCAGAGAAGCTCCACCACACAGAGCGCTGGTGTGTCCCAAACCGCCTGCACAGCCGCCACGACGCCACCGAGCAACATCGCTCGGAACATCACGCCAAGCGGTAAAGCGCAGAGCACTGGACAACCACGATGTAAATTGAGCAACAGGCTCATTGCAGTCCACAGCAGGGAGCGCAGGCATCACCCACAGCGAACCAAGGCCTGGAGGGAACCAACGCCCAAAACTGGGTCCGGAGCTACACCACAACCGGCGGACAAAACACTCAAAGAAACACCAAACTACACAAACACACAGGAAAGAAAAAAAATATATAGAAAAAGAAATAAAATAAGAGCTCCGGTGAGAAGCGGCAGCCAGAACGTGCATGACGTACTCTCAACCGGAAATGGAAACGAAAAAAAAAATATGTGTGGTAGGTGATAAAGATAGGTGGATTATGTCAACTAGCGACTCTAAATTGCTCATAAGTGTGAATATGAGTGTGAATGGCTGCCTGTCTTTCTGTATTAGTCCAGCAATCTATCCAGGGTGTAACCTGCCTCTTGCCCAACAATGTTATCTGGAACTGGCTCCAGCTCACCTGCAAACCGCAATGGATAAGCGGTATAGAAAATGAACGATAAGTAAGAAAAAAGTTCTTGTGCTTTTGTTTTAGGAGCTACAGCAAAATCTGACCATTATCCCTTATGTTTTGAGATTGCTAGAGTTATTTATCCTCTTAAACACCATTGTAACTGCACTACCAATTCCCTCCTGTCATCTAGACCACTACAGTTTGAAGAAGACACAATCCCTGAACAAAATACAGTACTGTATGCCTAACATGTGTAATGGCTGCTGTTTAAAGCCCGGCACACATGGGTGATTTTCCGTCGCTTGATTGTGCAACTTTTTGACGCAAGCGAAAAATTGCTTTGTGTGCGGATATTTGTGACGGCGATTTTTTGCAACAGATCGCAGGTATCAAACCTGCTTGATATTCTGCGACAAAAAATCGCCAGTTGCTGACTTGTTGCAGAGATATCACCACATGTGCATGTCTTTGCGATAACGAAGCGATCACCTCCAAAGGCTAAGCCAATCCCTGCTCGCGAAGTAGTCACATGATTTTCTTTACTCAAGATGGCGACTTCCACGGAAGCGGTATGGACAAAAAAAAAGTCATGTGATTTCCACGTGACTTGCATCCCCCTCCCCAAATCGCCCACTGGTCGCAGATAACACGCACATGCAGCTACCCCGAGAGAGAAAACTTGCATCCAAAAATCGCAATACGCTTGCGACGGTGTGCGACGGGCTTATCCCACACTGCACAAACATCAGTGAACACCCCAGTACACACACAGTAGTGTGTTTTCTAACTGCTCAGTGTTGCCCTTACTGTGATTATAAGAGCAAACCCGCGCCACTGTCCTGCTCACATGACTGTAGTTTTTCTCCTATAATAACAGCACTCTTCCCACATTTTTGACACCCATGAAAAAGGAGCCTAAGTCTTCCTTAATCTTTAATCCCAATGCAACCCCTACCTAGAGTTACGCTGTCCAAAGTTATCCAGGTTCCCCAGTTAATGCATGAGAATTAAAGAAGTGCACAAAATGGGGGCTTCTTTAATTCTGAAAGTGAGGTGAGAAAGGGAGTGCAGGCAGGGTGGAGCAGATGGAGAAGGATTTCGGGAGTCATTTGTGATAGGAAAGTCCCAGCAAAAGTGAAAGGTAAGATGTATAAGACAGTCGTGAGACCAGCTGTGATGTATGGATTGGAGACCGTACCCTTAACGAAGAGACAAGAGGCAAAGTTGAAGGTGGAGGAGTTGAGGATGTTAAGGTTTGTGATGGGAGTGACGAGGTTGGACAGGATAATGAGCACATCAGAGGGACAGCACATATGGAGAACTTGGGAATTAAGAAGAAGAAACCTTTATTTGTCACATGCACATTCAAGCACAATGAGATTCATCCTCTGCATTTAACCTATCTGAAGCAGTGAACACACGCGCACACACCCAGAGCAGTGGGCAGCCATACTACAGTGCCTGGGGAGCAGTTAGGGGTTAAGTACATTGCTCAAGGGAACTTCAGCCCAAGGCTGCCCCGTGTTAACCTACTGCATGTCTTTGAACTGTGGGGGAAACCCAGAGGAAACCCACGCAGACATGGGGAGAACATGCAAACTCCACACAGAAAGGCCCCCATCGGCTGCTGGGCTTGAACCCAGAACCTTCTTGCTGTGAAGCGACAGTGCTAATGCCTACACCACCATGCCGCTAAGAGAGATGAGACTGAGATGGTATGGGCACATCCTGAGAAGAGATGCAGAGCATGTTGGAAGGAGAATGTTGAGGATGGAGCTGCCAGGCAGGGCGGCACGGTGGTGTAGTGGTTAGCACTGTTGCCTCACAGCAAAAAGGTCCTGGGTTCGAGCCCAGCGGCCGATGAGGGCCTTTCTGTGTGGAGTTTGTATGTTCTCCCCGTGTCTGTGTGGGTTTCCTCCGGGTGTTCTGGTTTCCCCCACAGTCCAAAGACATGCAGGTTAGGTTAATTGGTGGCTCTAAATTGACCGTAGGTGAATTTGTCTGGTTGTTTGTCTCTATGTGTCAGCCCTGTGATGACCTGGCGACTTGTCCACGGTGTACCCCACCTTTCGCCCGTAGACGGCTGGGATAGGCTCCAGCTTGCCTGCGACCCTGTAGAACAGGATAAAGCGGCTAGAGATAATGAGATGAGATGAGACAACTGCAAAAAGAAATTCTCAAGAGTTAAAACATTTCAATATGATAAATATATTTTGTTTATACAGAGGTGCAGATCATACTGTATATGCAATTTAATTATACTTCTTACAGGCAGGGTACACCCTGGACAAGTCACCAGGTCATCACAGGGCTGACACATATGGCCCTTTTCCACTACCCTTTTTCAGCTCACTTCAGCTCGCTTCAGCCCGACACGGCTCGCGTTTCGACTACCTTAGAGCAGCATGACTCAACTCGCTTCAGCCCTGCTTAGCACCCAAAACTCGCACGGTTTTGGAGTAGGGCTGAAGCGAGCCAAACCGAGCCGAGTGGGGCTAGGGGCGTGAGCAGACACTCCCCTGTGCACTGATTGGTGAGGAGGAGTGTCCTCACATGCCCACACACGCCCCGCGAGCACGCTGGGATCTGTAAACACCGTAAACCTGGAAGAAGAAGAATTACGAATTACGAGAATTTCTGAAGCCTTATGCGCCTCGCCTCATCTATACGCTCTTGCCAGTATCTGTTGGCGTTGTCGGTGACAACAAGCCACAGCACCAAGACCAGCAACACTAACGACTCCATGTTTATTGTTTACTATCCGGGTTGTGAGACTACCGCTTAAAAGATCACTGATGTCACTGTTTGCACCGCCTAACGACATCACGTGATGTCCACCCACTTTTGCTAACTCCACCCAATGTGTCCACCCACTTCCAGCCAGCACGGTTGTAGTCGAAATGCAACTCCAACAGCCCCACTCAGCTCGACTCAGCCCAACTCAGCCACGCTGGTAGTGGAAAAGCGGCATTAGACATCCATTCACACTCAATTTAGAGTCACCAGTTAACCTAACCTGCATGTCTTTGGACCGTGGGGGAAACCGGAGCACCCGGAGGAAACCCACGCGGACACGGGGAGAACATTCAAATTCCGCACAGAAAGGCCCTCGCCGGCCATGGGGCTCGAACCTGGACCTTCTTGCTGTGAGGCGACAGCGCTAACCACTACACCACTGTGCCGCCCGGTGGAAAAAATGATGCCAAAAATGATCCCTTTCAGAAACAAACTCTACAACTTCTAAAGTGTTTAGTGAAATTTTGCGTGACAGAATTTGTTTGATGAGTGTACTTGAAGTGTGTGATAGTGTCTTAGTGCTATTTTGAACTTATGTTTGAAAGTTTTAAGTGAAAGTTTACAAGTGAAATTATACACATTCTTCTAAAGCATCACTCGTGTTATTTTCTGTGCGCCTCTGTATGCATACAATATTCAGGCATGAGATCTTTCAGAGCTGCACGGTGGTGTAGTGGTTAGCGCTGTCGCCTCACAGCAAGAAGGTCCTGGGTTCGAGCCCCGGGGCCGGCGAGGGCCTTTCTGTGCGGAGTTTGCATGTTCTCCCCGTGTCCGCGTGGGTTTCCTCCGGGTACTCCGGTTTCCCCCACAGTCCAAAGACATGCAGGTTAGGTTAACTGGTGACTCTAAATTGACCGTAGGTGTGAATGTGAGTGTGAATGGTTGTTTGTGTCTATGTGTCAGCCCTGTGATGACCTGGCGACTTGTCCAGGGTGTACCCCACCTTTCGCCTGTAGTCAGCTGGGATAGGCTCCAGCTTGCCTGCGACCCTGTAGAACAGGATAAAGCGGCTAGAGATAATGAGATGAGATGAGATCTTTCAGCTGAAAATATGATTTAAGACCTCCCTTTCATTGTTATTCTATTAAAATTCAAGACAAGAGTATTATTTCAGGGCGGCACGGTGGTGTAGTGGTTAGCGCTGTCGCCTCACAGCAAGAAGGTCCTGGGTTCGAGCCCCGGGGCTGGCGAGGGCCTTTCTGTGTGGAGTTTGCATGTTCTCCCCGTGTCCGCGTGGGTTTCCTCCGGGTGCTCCGGTTTCCCCCACAGTCCAAAGACATGCAGGTTAGGTTAACTGGTGACTCTAAATTGAGCGTAGGTGTGAATGTGAGTGTGAATGGTTGTCTGTGTCTATGTGTCAGCCCTGTGATGACCTGGAGACTTGTCCAGGGTGTACCCCGCCTTTCGCCCGTAGTCAGCTGGGATAGGCTCCAGCTTGCCTGCGACCCTGTAGAAGGATAAAGCGGCTTGAGATAATGAGATGAGATGAGTATTATTTCAGATTTTTCACTCTGAGCTCTTTCATGCCTGATACATGAATCCCATAACCTACAGTAACTGATCGAACAATATCAACAATTCAAAAACTCTTTAATTGTATGAATTTCAAATGGATTTGCAATTAATTGGGATCCACTGTTTTTATCATTTCAACCGCGCATCACACCCTCGTCCAATTGAAAAGGTCGTTCACGCACTTTTCTCGCCCATGAGAATTTTGAAAAGCTGGCAAATAGGCTATGGACTCCTAATCGGGAGCAGCCAAAAGAAGAAGAAGTGCAAAAGCCTGACAACAAAAGAGGCTTAGATGTGCCTTTAGTGCGCATGCGTGTATCAAAGGACGCTCTGACCGTCACCATGGAGAACAGCGTCTTAACTGTAATCTCTCACCGTCAGATTGATAGGTACCGTGCACAGGATTTATTATCACAGCTTTGGTTTAGCTTCAGAAAGAAGTCTTCTTCAGAGTTAAAATGACAGTCCATTTTAAGGTACGTCATTTCCTTGATTTAAACCCAGTGAGCGGCAGGAAGAGGGCAGAGAAGAGCTGAAACGGAACTAGCTTTGCAACTGATCCTGGGGATGGTTTCGGTTTTGTCTGATTCAAATAAACAGCAGGGAGAATAACAGAGGGGTAAAGTAATGCATATCGCTCTTTGTTTGAATAATTTCCTCATAAGACAGTTTAAAAATGGCATGCTTTTAAAAAAATAAACACAGGAGAGATTTCCTGCATGAACAAACATAGCTAGAGAATCCAGGGGGTTTGGGTTTAAAAACAACCCTGCATTGTAAGATAATAACAGAAGATTCTCGAAGCTAATGCTGAGTCACTGCACTGACAAAGAAGCTTCGAGAAAATCTGATCTGATCAGTAGTGAGTTAGCCAGAGAACCTGGATTAAAGCTCGTGAGTGGATCAGTAAAACCCGTGAATAAGGTTGAACACTGTTTAAGAGACATGCTGTAGTGCTGAAGTAAAGACAAGTCCAGTAATCTCGACATGTCCACTGATGAGGTTGTGTTTGTGCCTCCATTCAGGGCATCAGCGGGCATCAGGGTCAACACAGGGCGAGGCGCCTGAGAGGCGCGTCACCGCGGCGCGCAATGCGATTGGCTGGACTGCGCTCCGACCAGCTGGGTGAGACCACGCCTACACACCCACCCACCCACCAGATCTCATCTCATCTCATTATCTGTAGCCACTTTATCCTGTTCTACAGGGTCGCGGGCGAGCTGGAGCCTATCCCAGCTGACTACGGGCGAAAGGCGGGGTACACCCTGGACAAGTCGCCAGGTCATCACAGGGCTGACACATAGACACAGACAACCATTCACACTCACATTCACACCTACGCTCAATTTATGCCGCTTTTCCACTACCAACGCGGCTGAGTCGGGCTGAGTGGGGCTGTTGGAGTTGCATTTCGACTACAACCGCGCTGAACCGTGCTGGCTGGAAGTGGGTGGACACATTGGGTGGAGTTAGCAAAAGTGGGTGGACGTCACGTGATGTCGTTAGGCGGCGCAAACAGTGGCATCAGTGATCTTTTAAGCGGTAGTCTCACGACCCGGATAGTAAACAATAAACATGGAGTCGTTAGTGTTGCTGGTCTTGGTGCTGTGGCTTGTTGTCACCGACAACGCCAACTGATACTGGCAAGAGCGTATAGATGAGGCGAGGCGCATAAGGCTTCAGAAATTCTCGTAATTCGTAATTCTTCTTCTTCCGGGTTTACGGTGTTTACAGATCCCAGCGTGCTCGCGGGGCGTGTATGGGCATGTGAGGACACTCCTGCTCACCAATCAGTGCACAGGGGAGTGTCTGCTCACGCCCCTAGCCCCACTCGGCTCGGTTTGGCTCGCTTCAGCCCTACTCCAAAACCGTGCGAGTTTTGGGTGCTAAGCAGGGCTGAAGCGAGCTGAGTCGTGCTGCTCTAAGGTAGTCGAAACGCGAGCCGTGTCGGGCTGAAGTGAGCTGAAAAAGGGTAGTGGAAAAGGGCCATTAGAGTCACCAGTTAACCTAACCTGCATGTCTTTGGACTGTGGGGGAAACCGGAGCACCCGGAGGAAACCTACGTGGACATGGGGAGAACAGCGCTAACCACTACACCACCGTGCCGCCCCTCCACCAGACCTCTCCTTTCCAAACAATAACTAGAAGAAGAAACCTTTATTTGTCACTTGCACACTTCAAGCAGGGAGGCACGGTGGTGTAGTGGTTAGCACTGTTGCCTCACAGCAAGAAGGTCTGGGTTTGAACCCTGTGGCCGGTGAGGGCCTTTCTGTGTGGTGTTTGCATGTTCTTCCTGTGTCTGTGTGGGTGTGCTCTGGTTTCCCCCACAGTCCAAGGACGTGCAGGTTAGGTTAACTGGTGACTCTAAATTGACCATGAATGGTTGTTTGTCTCTATGTGTCAGCCCTGCGATGATCTGGCGACTTGTCCAGGGTGTACCCCGCCCAGATTTAACCCATCTGAAGCAGTGCACACGCCAGGGCTTTACGTTAACTTTTTTGCTCACCGGCCACTGTGGCTAGTGGTTTTCCCGAGTTACTAGCCATTCAGCCCTTTCACTAGCCGCAATTTTGTTGCCAGGAAATCGCAGTTTTTTCTTCACCATGATACGTTAAAGTTCGGACGACCTAGATTTAATTATGAATGGCAGCGTATAATGTATCTCTACAGTAGCACTCAAGTATTCAGTGCTGTTAAGGTAGCTCCCTATATGAAAACATGCAACCAATTCAGACAAAAATATAAACAGAGTGTTTATATTCAAGCCCCTTGCAATATGAAATATCGTATAATATGAAAATAACATTCAGTACAACTGAACTGATTCTAATATTAAAAGTCCAATTCAAAACATTTATCACTGAAAAACATTTGATGTTTTGATATGCAAGTATTATGTGTATTATCAAGTATTATTATGCATATTATGTATTATCTATTAATAGTGTGTGAACATGTGTAGAGAGAGACATTAAATGTCCTTATTACATTCAGGGGAATTAGCTCAAGTGGCAGCGTGCTTGCTTAGCATGTAAGAGGTAGTGGGATTGATGCCCACATTCTCCAAAACAGCAACTGCCCCCTTGCTTGCATTTTCTTAATTTTCTTAATCAAAGGGATCAATAAAGTTTTATCTAATCTAATCTAATCATCAGATGAGTTTGAATGATCCATGAAAAATGGTCTTCGTGACCTGAGGCTTCCAGCAGGCCATAAGCTGATAGCTGGGGCGAGATCAACTTCTTTACAATCACGTGAACGTTTCTAAACAGCAGCTCCATCCTCTCCAGCTCAGCCGACTTCATGACAGCCAGGGACTTGAAAGCAATGCTGTCCTGGAGTGAACCAGCCGTCTTTGCTGGTTTTGATGTTATAGTACCGATGTGTGCATTTGACTTTTCGTGGTCCTTTTATAGTTTCGAGTTTAAAAATTACTGGTGCCTGTCTTTGCCAGACTTTCTACAGTCTTTGCAGTACATGGTATTTTCGGTTTTGCTATGAACTAGCCAATCTCACCTAAACTTCCATTTGTCATTGAACTGTCTTAGCTTCCTATTAGTGTCTTGTTCATCTCCATGGCCGTAGTCAGCTCTGAGGCCCCCGCGGTCCGGACCTCGGTCATTTTTAAGAGCTGAAAATACATTTGTATGCTAAATATTCAACTGGATAAAAATATAAAGAACATTAAAACGTCTCCGTAAAAAGTGCATTGTTAATTATGTTAAACGCTGATTCTGTCTTCTGTGTCTGTTTCGTGCGCGCGGCTCTGAGACCAAGAACACAAAAACGAATGAGCGCGTGACTCGGGGGAGGAACGCAGTGCAGGAGACACGGGGTTTCCATGGTAACCATCAGTGCACTTTCATGAAGCTGTTAAATTTACATTTTCGAAGCAGCGCAGTTGTAGCCTACCTTGTTTGAGATTTTAAAAATAAATCATTCGATAAGCCAAAGCTATAGAGTGGAAAGTTTAAACTTATGTTTGCCTTGGATAACTTTGCCTAAAACATGGTGGTGTATACTGATTTTTTTCCCAGAAAATTTTTTTTTTGTGTAGGTGTAACGGATGCTAGATTGTTAATGTATCTTAGTTCCATAGGCTACATGGTTAAGGTATCTTTTGTCCTCATTGCATGGGCCAGATCAAACCATTAAACAAGCTTAAATTATTCTTACTCTTGCCACATACATGATTTTTTTTTCAAAACTGATGATATTCAGTTCAAACACCATTAAAATTAATTTCAGGAATAGATCTCTTGTGTGGCGTGTAATTCACCCCTCTCATTTAAATATGTCGAAAATTTTTTGGCGCGCGCTTTGCGCATCATGGACCTCGGTGATTTTAAAATGCTGCTCCGGCCCTGTTCATCTCTGCCCCGTTTTTCCTGAGCAGCAGGGTTTGAAACTCCAGCTATATGCCGCGACATCGTGCGCTTGTCAGTCGTCAGCAACTTTGTGAACAGTGAAACATGGTGGTGGCAGTGTCCTTATGTGGGGCTGCATAAGTGCTGCTGGTGTCGGGGAGCTACATTTCATTGATGGCATCATGAATTCACAGATGTATTGCTCTATACTGAAAGAGAAGATGCTACCATCACTCCGTGTCTATGTCTGTGTCTATGTGTCAGCCCTGTGATGACCTGGGGACTTGTCCAGGGTGTACCCCGCCTTTCGCCCGTAGTCAGCTGGGATAGGCTCCAGCTTGCCTATCCCTGTAGAAGGATAAAGCGACTACAGATAATGAGATGAGATGAGATATAAAGGTTAAGGGCCTTACAATAGCAATAGCAGGTGGTAGCAAGATTAGGGCTGCCAACTTCCTCAACCCCAAATCAGGGACACTTTCCTCCAGGTGTGTGCGCATGCGCGCATCCCTAGCAGCTGACCAACAGTAATGGAACTCGCAAAGTTTCATTAACCATACTATAAATCTACTAATTTCACAGTGTAAAAGGACAAACTACTACTGTACTTGCTTGGATGTATGGTTCACAGTAATAGTCAAGACAATTATTCCCAGTTTTCTTACATTTTATGTTCTTTTCTTGAAATAGCACTAGACTATAACCATATGCCACTGACACTGAAAAGCCTAAATCAACCATTGTCAAACTAACTTATCCCAGTTCTCAACAATACATGGGGGGGGGGGGGGGGCACATTTTGCAGCAAAAACTCAGACATTTATATTATAACTCTCTCCGAGAAGCCGACACAGAGAAGTGGCTGTATATTTTCACAACAAGGGTTTCAATATCCACTGACAGCTGATCGCTGGCATGTTTGCATGTATTATGTGCGATGTGGGCTGGGCAATTAGCTTTTAAAATGCCATCGTTTGCGCTGCTGAGTAATTTGTAAACAGAGTGATGTTTTCCATAATTGACATTCACATTATCGGCTGCATATGCAGTGATGTTTCTAATATCCAGGTCATAATTTTCCAGGCAGGTCATTAGAGCTTGGTGTATGCCATTTGCCGTTTCATCGCTGTCTTCATAAAAGTCAAGCAACTTCGATTGTACGCCATCGGACACAGAGAAATACCTCACGCATACTGGAAACATTTTTTTATTTCCCTTATTCGAGGCATCGGTGGCAAGTGAAAAATAGACAGGCTCATCTTCGGCTGGAGAAAGGTTAGACAGAACTTTCTCCACTGTGCTTGGTCCTAAAACATTCATGGTGATCATCTCAGCTTTGGTTCTGCCCAAGTGCATCTTCTTAGCAACACATGAATCTTGAAATAAAGTCCCATTTAACTTAACAGTGCAGTCAGTGCTGTTATAGCTAAGACCGTGGTTGATAGTATGGCATACGTACATAAGCTACCTCACTTGCGGCAATTTTGTCGATTTCTGCCGTAGATGTGGCGAAGAATGTACCAATGTTGCTTGCTCCTTTCGCTAGCACAGCCTTTTTGTGAATGTCTGAGGCTTCATGGCAAGTTAAATCATTCTCGCCACCATGGCTAATGGATAGTTCTCGGCGGCATACTGTACAAAACGCTTTCTTTGCGTCGTCGGCGACTGCTTTAACCCATGGCCTTTTGGCTTCCCACTCTTTTTTTTATAGCTACAAAGTCTTTTTTTCTTTGCAGGTTCACTGCTCATTTTGACGCATGATACCACTCACCAGTGGCCAGTCCACACACACACACACACTGGTCCGTCACTACTAACAACCGTGAGTTTGCATGAGTTTTGGTGCGACGAGGCTGTGATTGGAATACGGGACTGGAGCTGTCCCTGAAGGGACAAATCAAAATTGCCCATAAATCGTGATGTCCCGGACAATACGGGACTGTTGGCAACCCTAAGCAAGATTCAAACTTACAACCTTCTTCCAATCTATCCAGAGCCCTAACTGTTGAGCCACCACTGCCTGGTAAAAAGCCCCACAACCTCAAATGGCAAATTCATTCTGTGATAATAAATAAAAACAATATTTACCCAAGTTTTAATAGTCATGAAATATATAACATTACATTACAGGCATTTAGCAGACGCTGTTATCCAGACCGACATACAATGAGCACACACACACCCCAGGCACCTGGGGAGCAGTTGTTGGTTAGGTGCCTTGCTCAAGGGCACTTAAGCCATGGATTTTCCTGCCGGTCCAAGGAATTGAACCAGCGACCCTTTTGGCTCATGGCTGCTTCTCTAACCTTTAGGGTTAAATCAGGATTTGCAAACAAGTTTTCACTGTGCATTTCTCAGACAACAGCCTGATGGCAAAAGAACAATGAACAATAGCGCTCAAACTGCTCAAACAAATCTATTCATACTGAACTTTAAAATCCTTGGATAAAAGCTAATTATAATGTATGTGAATGCATAATGTCCTGATTAATGTTAATTCAGTATTTAATCGCACAGTATGCAGATGTTCTGCTCAGGTGACACAGCGTGTGCAACAAGCCATCAGTGCGTCATGGAAATTTAAACAGACGGTTCAGTGAATAAGTGCATCTTATCTGGCAAATACCTTTGATCCTTCTGTTCTCGTTCCTTTCATTGCATCCTCAGATGGTGGAGCAAAGATGTGAAGAAAGGAAATGAGGAAATGCAATGAAAGAAATTAAAAGCACCCCAGGGGCCTGGTTTATACAAGTCACGTGCTCAAAATTTAGGCCTTATAAAGTGTGTACACAATTTTCCATACACAAAGGGAGAGTTGTTAAAAAAAAAGTGAATTTTTAAAAATAAATGTGGAAATGTGCATATACCGTCACTGATACTCTTGAGTGCGCATATGCATACTGTTACTAATGACTTACTAATGACTCCACTTAAAATTTGTTTTTTATTGAATTAATCACAGTTCTGATTTAAATAAATCAATAAGCCATGGGAGGGCATGTGTTATACTGAATTTATTCTGGGTAAGGGTATTTTTAGGCATGCTTTTATAAAATGCTGATAAAGACATTATTACATTAATGGCATTTAGCAGGCACTGTTATCCAGAGCGACACACAACATACCCAGAGCAGCCTGGGGAGCAGTTGGAGGTTCAGTGCCTTGCTCAAGGGCACTTCAGCCATTCCTGCTGGTCCAGGGAATCAAACCAGCAACCTTTTGGTCGCAGAGCTACTTCTCTAACCATTAGGCCACGGATTACGATAAAATCCAGTGTTGAATAAATATTTGCTATAAAATTTTTATCACCATGTAGTGTAGTCTGTAAAGTAAACTAGCTCTGGTTGCGAAGCAACATAACCGCCAAAGTTCAATCAGTGACTTTACTGTAACGATTTTATTATTTTAAATCCTGTCACTGTCAAGGGTCTGGTTCTGAGGTGGACACAAATGCTGGAGACAGACTTCAAAGTTCCATTTGCAGTATTTATTTACAGTGCAGAAAAATAAGTGAGTGGTGAGTTGATGCCGGAGGCAGGGATCAAACATCGGTCACATTGTCGAAAGCATGATGCCTAACCAGTGCACCAGCTAGGGGAACGGAGCAGGCGGTAGACCAGGAGGGAAGAAGAGGAATCGGGATTGGAGAAGCAGTTTGACTCACAAACAGCAGACAGACGGCACAGCTGATGCGGTGGGAATTATGGAAGGGAAAACACAGGGAAATGAATACACAGAAAACGCATGAGGAAAAAACAAAGCGCGAGTGTGGAAGCTAAGGACCAAGTAGCATGATACCACAGGGATTGGGAACAACGAAGTGGCGAAGAGCTGATGTGAAGCTGGGGTTTATTTGTGCAGAAGAGAATGAGTGTCAGCTGGCTGCAATCAGGAAGTGCTTCCGCCTACCGTTGCTGTAGGGACCTGCACAGAGACAACAGACAAAGGGAAGGGAAACAAAAGGGAAAGAGGCAAAGGAAGGGTCTGTCTGGTAGTGATTGGAACAGTTACAGTAATAGAGAATTCAATTGTTGTGACGCGGATACAGGGACACAGGTGCGCTTATATCCAAAATTTTACAACACCTTTGAACATGGCCTAGCCAATCAGATTTTATGACCCTAAATCAGAAAAAGTTGGGACGGTATGTTGAAATTGAAATTAAAACTGAAAATAATGATTTGTAAATAATATTTGAGCTGTAATGCACTCAAAACAATACGATAGCACATTATTTGATGTTTTATCTCATGAATGTTATTGTTTATTGTTTAGGGACTGAAGATACCAAGTGATGAAGTGTTTCAGGTATTATTTTGTCCCATTCTTCCTGCAAACAGGTCTTAATGTGTGCAACAGTACGGGGTCATCGTTATGTTTTTCATTTCAAAATTCACCACACATTCTCTATTGGGGACAGAGTGGACAGGCACCCTCTTCTTCCACAGCCATGCCTTTGTAATGTGTGCAGGATGTGGTTTTGCTTTGTCTTGGTGAAATATCCCTGGAAATGACGTCGTCTTGAAGGCAGCATATGTTGCTCCAAAATCTCAGTGTACTTTTCTGCATTAATGCTGCCATCACCCAAGTGTAAGTTACCTTTGCCAAGGGCACTGACACAACCCCATACCATGACAGACCCCAGGTTTTGGACTTGTTTCTAGTAACAGTCTGGATGGTCTTTTTGTCTTTGGTGCACACAGCGTCCATTTCTTCTCATCTCATCTTCTTCCACTTATCCTAGGCTGGGTCACGGAGGCAGCAGTCTGAGCATGGAAGCCCAAACTTCCCTTTCCCCAGACATCTCAGCCAGCTCCTCGGGAAGAACACCGAGGCGTTCCCAGGCCAGCCTGAGAGACATAGTCCCTCCAGCGTGTCCTGGGTCTTCCCCGGGGTCTCCTCCTGGGGGGACATGCCTGGAACACCTCCCCAGGGAGGCGTCCAGGAGGCATCTGAAAGAGATGCCCGAGCCACCTCAGCTGGTTCCTCTCGATGTGGAGGAGCAGTGGCTCTACTCCGAGCTCCTCCCGAGTGACTGTGCTTCTCACCCTATCTCTAAGGGAGTGCCCAGCCACCCTGCGAAGGAAACTCATTTCGGCCGCTTGTATCCGCAATCTTGTTCTTTCGGTCATTACCCAAAGCTCATGACCATAGGTGAGAGTCAGAATGTAGATCGACCGGTAAATTGAGAGCTTTGCCTTTTGGCTCAGCTCTTTCTTCACCACGACGGACCGGTAAAGCGACCGCATCACTGCGGAGGCCTGCGATCTCACGCCTGTCGATCTCACGCTCCATCCTTCCCTCACTCGTGAACAAGATCCCGAGATACTTAAACTTCTCCACTTGAGGCAGGACTTCTCCACCAACCTGGAGAGGGCAAGCCACCCTTTTCCGGTCGAGAACCATGGCCTTTGACTTGAAGGTGCTGATTCTCATCCCAGCCGCTTCACACTCGACTGCAAACCGCCCCAGTGCATGCTGAAGGTCCTGGTTTGAAGAAGCCAACAGGACAACATCATCTGCGAAAAGCAGAGATGAAATCCTGTGGTTCCCAAACAGGATTCCTTCTGGCCCCTGGCTGCGCCTAGAAATTCTGTCCATAAAGATTATGAACAGAACCAGTGACAAAGGGCAGCCCTGCCGGAGTCCAACATGCACTGGGAACAGGTCTGACTTACTGCCGGCAATGCGAACCAGACTCCTGCTCCGTTCGTACAGGGACCGGACAGCCCTTAGCAAAGAGCCCTGAACCCCATACTCCCGAAGCACCCCCCATAGAATACCACGAGGGACACAGTCGAATGCCTTCTCCAAATCCACAAAGCACATATGGACTGGTTGGGCAAACTCCCATGAACCCTCGAGCACCCTATGAAGGGTATAGAGCTGGTCCATGGTTCCGCAACCAGGATGAAAACCGCATTATTTCTCCTGGATCCGAGGTTTGACTATTGGCTGAATTCTCCTCTCCAGTATCCTGGAGTAAACCTTCCCTGGGAGGCTGAGAAGTGTGATTCCCCTATAATTGGAGCACACTCTCCAGTCCCCTTTCTTAAAAAAAGGTACCACCACCCCAGTCTGCCACTCCAGAGGCACTGTCCCCGACCGCCACGCGATGTTGCAGAGGCGTGTCAGCCAAGACAGCCCCACAACATCTAGAGACTTGAGATACTTGGGGCGGATCTCATCCACCCCTGGTGTCTTGCCACCGAGGAGCTTGCTAACCACCTCAGTGACTTCGACTTGGGTAATGGACGAGTCCACCTCTGAGTCATCAGCCTCCACTTCCTCAATGGAAGACGTGACAGTGGGATTGAGGAGATCCTCGAAGTATTCCTTCCACCGCCCGACAATGTCCCCAGTCGAGGTCAACAGCTCCCCACCTGCACTGTAAACAGTGTTGGCAGAGTACTGCTTCCTCCTCCTGAGGCGCCGGACGGTTTGCCAGAATTTCTTCGAGGCCAACCGATAGTCCTCCTCCATGGCCTCACCGAACTCCTCCCAGTTCCGAGTTTTTGCCTTCGCAACTGCCCGAGCTGCGGCATGCCTGGCCTGCCGATACCCATCAGCTGCCTCAGGAGTCCCGGAGACCAACATGGCCCGATAGGACTCCTTCTTCAGCTTGATGACATCTCTTACTTCCGGTGTCCACCACCAGGTTCGGGGATTGCTGCCATGACAGGCACACTGGAGACCTTGCGGTCACAGCTCCGAACAGCAGCGTCGACAATGGAGGCAGAGAACATGGTCCACTCAGACTCAATGTCCCCCGCCTCCCTCGGAAGCTGGGAGAAGCTCTCCCAGAGGTGGGAGTTAAAGACCTCCCCGACAGAGTGCTCGGCCAGACGTTCCCAGCAGACCCTCACCATACATTTGGGCCTGCCAGGTCTGTCCGGTTTCCTCCTCCGCCAGCGGATCCAACTCACCATCAGGTGGTGATCAGTTGACAGCTCAGCCCCTCTCTTCACCCGAGTGTCCAAGACATAGGGCCGGAGATCCGATGAAACGACAACAAAGTCGATCATTGACCTCCGACCTAAGGTGTCCTGGTGCCACGTGCACTTATGGACACCCCTATGCTCGAAAATGGTGTTTGTTATGGACAAACCATGACTAGCACAGAAGTCCAATAACAAAACACCACTTGGGTTCAGATCGGGGGGGCCATTCCTCCCAATCACGCCCTTCCAGGTGTCACTGTCGTCGCCCATGTGAGCGTTGAAGTCCCCCAGTAGAACAATGGAGTCCCCAGTCTGAGCACCTCTCAGTACCTCTCCCAGGGACTCCAAGAAGGAGTCTATACTGCTATTCGGCCCGTAGGCACAAACAACAGCAAGAGCCCTCTCCCCGATCCTAAGGCGCAGAGAGGCGACCCTCTCATTCACTGGGGTAAACTCCAACACATGGCGGCTGAGCTGGGGAGCTATAAGCAAGCCCACACCAGCCCGCCACCGTTCACCATGGGCAACTCCAGAGAAGTGGAGGGTCCAGCCCCTCTCGAGGAGCTGGGTTCCGGAGCCCAAGCTGTGCGTGGAGGTGAGCCCGACTATCTCTAGCCGGTACCTCTCAACCTCCCGCACAAGCTCAGGCTCTTTCCCCCCCAGCGAAGTGACATTCCATGTCCCAACAGCTAGCCGCTATGTTCGGGGATCAGGTCGTCGAGGCCCCTGCCTTCGACTGCTGCCCAATCCACATTGCACCAACCCCCTACGGCTACCTCTGTGGGTGGTGAACCCACAGGAGGTCGGGCCCACATCACCGCTTCGGGCTGAGCCCGGCCGGGCCCCGTGGGCAAAGGCCCGGCCACCAAGCGCTCGCATACGAGCCCCAACCCCGGGCCTGGCTCCAGGGTGGGGCCCCGGCTGCGCCATACCGGGCGATATCACGGTCCTTGATAGATTGTTATCCATAAGGGGTTTTGGTGAACTGCTCTTAGTCTGGCCTGTCACCTAGGACCTGTCTGCCTTGGGAGACCCTAACGGGCGTAATGCCCCCGACAACATAGCTCCTAGGATCATTCAAGCACACAAACCCCTCCACCACAATAAGGTTCTAGGAGAGGTATCCATTTCTTTTTTTTCTTTTTTTTTGACAGCATCCCTCAAAAAAAAAAAACCTGGAATACTGATTCGTCTGACAACAGTGCACGCTTCTACTGTTTGATGGTCCATCCCAGATGTCTCCAAGCCCACAGAAGTCGACAGTGCTTCTGGACACAGTTAACACAAGGCTTCTTTTTTGCACAGTAGAGGTTTAGCTGGTATTTATGCTTATAACTTTGTATTATAGTGCTTGACAAAAGTTTGCCAAAGTAATCCTGAGCCCAGGTCGTTATATCAGCTATAGATGAATAACAGTTCTTGATACAGTGCCGTCTGAGGGATTGGAGATCACGGGTGTTCAGCTTAGGCTTGTGCCCTTGCCCTTTATGCGTCATAATTTCTCCAGATTCCTTGAATCGAGGAACATTGTTTATAAACATTTTAATAGTTTTCTTATGCATTTGTTGTCAAACTGATGATCCTCGGCTCATCTTTGCTCCCCAAAGACTAGGCCTTTCCTGGATACTGATTTTGTACCAAATCATGATTATAGTCACCTGTTGACATCACCTGTTTCAAAGCATATCATTATTTAAATTTTTACATCATTACTAGCCCTAAGCCAGCACAGTCGTGTAGTGGTTAGCACTGTCACGTCACAGCAAGAAGGTCCTGCGTTTGAGCCCAGTATGGAGTTTGCCTGTTCTTCCCATGTCTGTGTGGGTTTCCTCTAGGTGGTCTGGTTTCCTCCCAAAGACATGTGGAATAGGTTGATTGGCTACTCTAAATTGCCCATAGGTGTGCATGTGTACCCACCAGCAGATGAGGGTTTGGGTCCCTCTGGTGCACTATAATCACCAAAGAGAATTCAGGGAAGCTAGTTGATAGCTTCCTGGATCATCAACCCTGAACTATGAGGACGGCAACAGATAGAGAGACTAGCTCTAAATTGCCCCTGTCCTAACGTTTTTTTGGAATGTGTTGCAGGCCTGAAATGCAGGAATGGATGTACTGTATATTGACAAATGAAATGAAGTTGACCAGACAAAACACGAAATATCTTGGGTTCATACTGTCTGCAATTAAATACAAATCAAAGTAAATTTAGAAATTGCTGCTTTCTTTTTTTATTTGCATTTTCCATACTGTCCCAACTTTTTCTGATTTAGTTTGTAGAAAAGCGGCTATCCATTTTACATCAAGAGATAAGCATTACGCTCAGAAAGGCCACCCAGGCATAAGCCAGTGATTATGTCTAAAGCCTTTTTCAATAAAGCACGAGTGTGCTTCCGAGTATAAAACTTGGTGTATTGATGTATTGTGGGACTTGCTAATGACAGATTAATGAGAGAGCATGCATTTTAGGACATTTTTTTTTATAATGACTGGCCACTGAGCCGGTTTAGATCCTGAAGGATTGTCCCCTTAGAAACGTGTTATGAAATAGAGCAAGAATTGGTGCGATCTTCACAGATAAATTTCTACCAAAGTACAAATCCTCAGTGTACAAATATTATTTATATTTATATATTTCTGATATTAATTATTTTGTTTTCTCTTTGCCTCAAGGAATTTGCAGAGAACCCCAGTTTCAGTCCAAGAAGAGAGCCCCCTTGAACCCACCTCAAGTATCCACTTCTCTCCAGTGGGGAGATCCAAGTGTTTTAACCAGGAGACAGATTACAACACAACCTGCTTCCCCTCCAGCTGTGGTCTCTGTACCACAAACAGGCAGTGTCGAGAATGTAGAAACCCCTCTAGCCCCGAGAGCATCCAAACCAACAAGAGCCTTAAAAACCTCTCTGGTCCAGGAAGAATGTTCATCTGGTCATATATCCAGGGTTTCTGCTGAACAGGACACACAAAAACAGCCAACAGCTGGGGTGAGCATTATTCACATCTGTAGTGTAGCAGAAACAGGGAAATAATTATCAGTTGCTTGAAACAATGTTTTATTGATACTACATGTACAAATTGGACCTGAGATTATGTAAATTGTTGGATGCTGAGTATTACTATGCATTTAAGTAGTAATTCTCTCATAATCTTGATATATTTATCAGACTGTCCTTACCATACCACTGTCATGTCAGTCATCTCATCTCATTATTTCTAGCCGCTTTATCCTGTTCTACAGGGTCGCAGGCAAGCTGGAGCCTATCCCAGCTGACTACGGGCGAGAGGCGGGGTACACCCTGGACAGGTCGCCAAGTCATCACAGGGCTGACACAGACAACCATTCACACTCACACCTACGGTCAATTTAGAGTCACCAGTTAACCTAACCTGCATGTCTTTGGACTGTGGGGGAAACCGGCGCACCCAGAGGGGACCCACGCGGAGAACATGCAAAACTCCGCACAGAAAGGTCCTCGCGGGCCACAGGGCTCGAACCCGGACCTTCTTGTTGTGAGGCGACAGCACTAACCACTACACCACCCTCATGTCAGTCATATCAGTTTAAATGCAATAATGACCTTAGTACATTCATTCATTTTTAGTAACTGCTTTATATTGGTCAGGGTTGTGCTAGAGCCACAGGACCTGGAGCTGAGGTGGATATGCTACTTGCTGCACCAGATTACTAGTGTATGTTCATTTAGAGATGTTTTCTATGCTGTTCCACAGGTAAACCATGTACTGAGGAGGAAGGCAGGCCTGAAGTCAGAGTGCCAGAGGAATGGTCGCCGGAGCTCCGAGTATCAGAGGCAGTTTCAGTGGAAAACTCCAGCAGCTGAATCACCTCTTCTCACTGCCCAAGAGGTACTTGATCAAACTTACACAGCACATAACAGTCCTTCTTAACAGTACTGTAGTTGCAATTCAGTTCTTGATCACCATATCACTGTAAAATTAAGCTTTTTAAAATGCCTTGTTGGTGGCACAGTGGTGTAGTGGTTAGCGCTGTCGCCTCACAGCAAGAAGGTCTGGGTTCGAGCCCCGTGGCCGGCGAGGGCCTTTCTGTGTGAAGTTTGCATGTTCTCCCCGTATCCGTGTGGGTTTCCCCCAAAGACATGCAGGTTAGGTTAACTGGTGACTCTAAATTGACCGTAGGTGTGAATGTGAGTGTGAATGGTTGTCTGTGTCTATGTGTCAGCCCTGTGATGACCTGGCGACTTGTCCAGGGTGTACCCCGCCTTTCGCCCGTAGTCAGCTGGGATAGGTTCCAGCTTGCCTGCGACCCTGTAGAACAGGATCAAGCAGCTAGAGATAATGAGATGAGATGGGAAAATGCCTTGTTAAAACTTCTGTTTGAGAAGATAATACAACTTATCACCACTAGATGGTAGTAGATAGCTAATTTATACCATATAACTAGACCAATGCTGGAAAACTATAATGAACAAAGTGACTCTTTCTCTTCGGAAATGTTAATGGCTCTGAGCACACTCCCGGGCTGAAAAGAAAAGTGTCTGTTTAATTTCAGTGGTATTCTTTATTTTGGCTGTCTGTTCTAGATGTTGTTCTCCAGCAACAGGTCTATCCCACCTTTTAAGTCTAATCCAGCTGTAATGGAGAGTGAGTACAAGAGGAGCTTTAAAGGATCCCCTCCACCCAGAGGCCCACGCTTACGAAGAGACATCGAACTAAATGAGGTTCCACTTCGCAAAATGGAGAATAACTCCTCAGAGAAGGTACTGGTGTTTTAGTACGGTGAACTAACCTTGTGTCCGAAATCACTCACTTGTTCACTACTCCCTATATACCGGTAGGTAATTACTATATAGAGGACTATATAGTGAGCTCATTGATAAAATGAAAAAACACTTTCAGAGACTAGTACGTCCAGGGGCGTCACTAGGAATTAAGCTTTACTGGGGCACTGCCCCCCGCAACACACACACAAAATGTTTTTTCAAAAAAGTTTGAAACACACTCTGTCCTACAACTTACAGTAGATAAATGATCTGCCAAAGAAACTAGTTTGTTACGAAAATCTTTCAACATTTTCTTACTGGGGCACAGCTGATTTTTACTGGGGCACGTGCCCCAGTAAAAAAGGCCTAGTGACGCCCCTGAGTACATCGTGCTGGGATTTACGTCATTACTGTTGCACAATTAAAATGTGTCAGATCAGTCGGCTGGTGGGTTTTCAGAATAATCAACACATGCATGTACTTTTGTCATAAATACATGTTATACTGAGCGTATTTCCCACATTAATAAATACAAAGTCCCTGCATCTTTCAGTTTTTTTTAAATCAAGGCTGAATACTTTCTTCTTTGCCACTGCCTTTTATTAAATCAAATTTGAGACTTTTAATTTGATTTCTTTCAGTGTAACCGCAATGCATGATGGGATATATTGCTTTGGTTAGTGACCATCGGTTGTACACTACTTTTCATGATGCATTGTGGGATACTTTGCACTATATAGGCTGTAAATAATCCTCACTAAGGTTTCGGACAGCACTACAAAATGGCGTCCTCACTATATAGTGCCCTATATAGTGAGTAGGGAGCGATTTCGGACACAAGGTAAGAGTTCATTTCAGGTAATAGAGGTAATAAAGTTCTTCCTTCTTCTTCTGTTGTACCTTTCACATGACACTAATGGCAGAGTAAGAAGAAGAAAAAATGGCATCAGCAGCTCAGCAGGAAGTCAAGCCCCAAAGAGAAAACTACTCATTCAGAGCCACAGCCAATAGAGCTGAAACTGGAGACACCACAACCCCAAAAAGCTGTTTCGCCCAAAGTGGTGAGGTGTGTCTCTGGTTTTGCTTTTCATTACATAAAACAAATAAAAGTTCAAGTCATGCAGTGATCACCTGACTACTGAATGACATTTGCTTGTCCCCTACATCACATCATGTACAGTATATGTTCAAGTGGTGCTTGAACGTTTGTGAACGCTTTAGATTTTTCTATATTTCTGCATAAATATGACCTAAAACATCATCAGATTCTCACACAAGTCCTAAAAGTAGATAAAGAGAGCCAAATTAAACAAATGAGGCAAAATATTATACTTGGTCATTTATTTATTGAGGAAAATGATCCAATATTACATATCTGTGAGTGGCAAAAGTATGTGAACCTCTAGGATTAGCAGTTAATTTGAAGGTGAAATTAGAGTCAGGTGTTTTCAATCAATGGGATGTCAATCAGGTGTGAGTGGGCACCCTGTTTTATTTAAAGAACAGGGATCTATCAAAGTCTGATCTTCACAACACATGTTTGTGGAAGTGTATCATGGCACGAACAAAGGAGATTTCTGAGGACCTCAGAAAAGCGTTGTTGATGCTCATCAGGCTGGAAAAGGTAACAAAACCATCTCTAAAGAGTTTGGACTCCTCCAATCCACAGTCAGACAGATTGTGTACAAATGGAGGAAATTCAAGACCATTGTTACCCTCCCCAGGAGTGGTTGACCAACAAAGATCACTCCAAGAGCAAGGCGTGTAATACCTAGGTCACAAAGGACCCCAGGGTAACATCTAAGCAACTGAAGGCCTCTCTCACGTTGGCTAATGTCAATGCTCATGAGTCCACCATCAGGAGAATACTGAACAACAATGGTGTGCATGGCAGGGTTGCAAGGAGAAAGCCACTGCTCTCCAAAAAGAACATAACATTACTGTCCATCTGCAGTTTGCTAAGATCACGTAGATGAGCCAGAAGGCTGTTAGAAAGATGTTTTGTGGATGGATGAAACTAAAATAGAATTTTTAATTTAAATGAGAAGCGTTATGCTTGGAGAAAGGAAAACACTACATTCCAGCATAAGAACCTTATCCCATCTGTGAAACATGGTGGTGGTAGTATTGTGGTTTGGGCCTGTTTTGCTGCATCTGGGCCGGACAGCTTGCCATCACTGATGGAACAATGAATTCTGAATTATTCCACTGAATTCTAAAGGAAAATGTCAGGACATCTGTCAGTGAGCTGAATCTCAAAAGAAAGTGGGTCATGCAGCAAGACAACAAGCCTAAGCATGCAAGTCATTCTACGAAAGAATAGTTAAAGAAGTATAAAGTTAGTGTTTTGGAATGGCCAAGTCAAAGTCCTGAACTTAATACAAAATAAATATTGTGGAAGGACCTAAAGCAAGCAGTTCATGTGAGGAACCCCACCAACATCCCAGAGTTGAAGCTGTTCTATATGGAAGAATGGGCTAAAATTCCTCCAAGCTGATGTGCAGGTCTGATCAACAGTTACAGAAAACGTTTAGTTGCAGTTATTGCTGCACAACAAGGATGTCACACCAGATACTGAAAGCAAAGGTTCACATACTTTTGCCACTCAAAGATATTTAAAATTGGATCATTTTCCTCAATAAATAAATGAACCAAGTATCATATTTTTGTCTTGTATGTTGAATTGGGTTCTTTTTATCTACTTTTAAGATGTGTGTGAAAATCTGATGATTTTTTTTTTAAATTCCTATTTGTGCAGAAATATAGAACATTCTAAAGTGTTCACAAACTTTCAAGCACCACTGTATAATGGTAGAGGTGATAAAAGTTCAGTATAGTAATCAAATATACCATGCACTGAGAGGCTCCGGTTGAAATTATGGATTCTCTGAGGTGACTGGCATAGTACTATAGTAAATAGTAAATAATATTACTATATAATATACTATAGTAAATAATTCCCCGAAGAGAATCCGTAATTCCCGGTGCCTCTCACTGCATGGTATATTTGATTATATCCCTCATCAACAAATTCCAAACTAAAAGTGTTAACTTTTAACTTTAGCCTATGAGATTGAATCTCAGCATAAACTCATTGGAGGCAGCCATGTTTGCTGTTTACGTCGGAGTGACCTTCGACCTGCACATGTGCAATGTACCATGCTATCGCCTACTGTGGTCATGATGCATAGATCTACACACAGAAATGCTCGCGGAGCCACAGCTGTGACTTGAGTTGGCCATATAGCTTGAAATTGGGATGTCAGTGCATGGTATATCCAGGATATACTCGCACCATATCCATTTTTAAAAATTATTTTTGACATCATGAGATACGGTATATTGCTTAATCAATGGTGGAACTATTTTATGTCATGTGAGCCATCCTTGGTCAATCCCTGCACAGGATTTTTTGACAAGGGATATAATACACAAACCAGTTTTATCTTTTTACCTATTGCAGGAAGGTGAAGACTGAATATAGCTCAAACTTCCGCTCTCCTCTTCAGTACTGCTACAGAGGTGATGCCTGGATCAGGTCCAGGACTGTAGGAGAAGAGGTAACCCAACTATCCTCATATCCCTCACCCTTATACTATGGGAGAATATGTGGATTCATAATACAAATACTGAATGCAGGGTGTGGTGTTCTTAGCATAATATTATATTTACTATATTATATTTTCTGTACAACAATCCATTATCGTTCTGGTTTATACCACGGTGCTGCTACATTCTTAAATATGATTGGTCACAAGGTGTTTAATTTAAAATTTCTATAGCAACTATGCAACTATGATAAGTTTGTATTAATGCGCTTGTTCTAACATGTTATTGTTTCTATAGCAGTGGCAATGGCAGAGGGTAAAATTATGTTGGGGGGGGGGCTGTGCCCCCTCAAGTTACGATGGGAGTCCATTGATTATTTACAAGGAAGAAAAGGAGAGCGTAGTGTGAATAAACAGCCCACTGCGCGCCTTTGTTTTCCCTTATTAAATCTCGCTGTGTCCCTTCATCCCGGTGCTCCGGCAGCATCCCTTTGTACTGTAGGTTAGTAGCACCCATTTGCACCAAAACCGATGCAAATTCGCCTGGCCCTGACGTGACCAATTGCCTTCGCTTTCCGGGATTTTCCTTATTTGGCTTACGCAGAACTGCAAAACCCGTCAAGCTGATTTATGAATATTCTGTGGACTAATTAACCCATTGCTGTGGCAACTGTCTAGACATGTCTGGTCTCCTTGGGTACTTGCGCCAAAGCGGGGACCCTGTGACAGCAAGGCTATGACGGTGTCGCTACATTTGTATCTGACTGATAACTCGTGTCTTGTCCGGATGGCTTGATCGCGTTCACGAGGCGTACAAGCAGTTCTGGGTGCCCAAAAACTTGATGCTGCTCTAGATCTACATGAATTCGCTTGCTGCCCTGACCACTCGCTGAAAATCAGTATGAAGAGGAGTTTCATCCATTGCAAACTTTTTGGGCTCGACAAAGGCACCCAAGTTGCTTGATGATAACGAGGTAAGTTTTCAGTATAAATTTTTTTAACATCCCAAGTCAAATTTCGCAAACCAAGAAATGAATGACTGAAATGATTCGCACTGAAGACTAAAGGAAAGACAGTTATTCGTGCTGGGCGGCACGGTGGTGTAGTGGTTAGCGCTGTCGCCTCACAGCAAGAAGGTCCGGGTTCGAGCCCTGTGGCCGGCGAGGGCCTTTCTGTGTGGAGTTTGCATGTTCTCCCCGTGTCTGCGTGGGTTTCCTCCGGGTGCTCCGGTTTCCCCCACAGTCCAAAGACATGCAGGTTAGGTTAACTGGTGACTCTAAATTGACCGTAGGTGTGAGTGTGAATGGTTGTCTGTGTCTATGTGTCAGCCCTGTGATGACCTGGCGACTTGTCCAGGGTGTACCCCGCCTTTCGCCCGTAGTCAGCTAGGATAGGCTCCAGCTTGCCTGCGACCCTGTAGAACAGGATAAAGCGGCTAGAGATAATGAGATGAGATGAGATGAGATGAGATGAGATGAGATGAGATGAGTTATTCGTGCTCTTGCGTTATAGCACGTAGCAGAACACGTATAAAAATCTATTAGCTCTTTAATTCAACAAGGACATTGAGGACAAATTTTCTCACATTTTGTTTGTGTGTGTGTGTGTGTGGGGGGGGGGGGGGGGGGAGCAAAGCCATGAGAAAACTAAGGGAATGTAGTTTTTCCAATTTACCGATACAGCCCCATATGTCATTCATACATGCTTCAATACACCAATATCACACAGTTTTGATTAGAAAAATATGCAACAATAGTATCATTGGTTCTGTTTCATATAGAAAAAAATACATGGATGGAATGTACTCTAATAGAGACATTAAACTTAGCTTTACTCCACCAAAATTTGCCTCTAAAAATGCGGGAAATAGCGTTTTAGAGGGTTAAAAATTCCAAAATTTCCCAGGGAGGGGGCATGCCCCTGGACCCCCTAGATTTGGCATGTCTTTGGTGCATGACATGTCGCCCCCCCATCCATAACTTCCTGCCACCGCCTCTGTAATAGTAACAACTAATCCACAGGGACCTGTATAGTGGACACTTTGCATAATCTAAGACAAATAATAAGTGGATTAAAAATGTGTTGTTACTTAACATAGTTGATATGGTGAATTTTTCTGCTAGGAGATGTTTATTTCATGTATATAGAAGGAGCCTCTAGTGTCAGCACTTTATAAAAGTCAGTCACACAGTCTTCGGACTTTGAGTTTTCTGGTTCTTGGTAACATGATGAGACAAAAAAAGGGGGGAAAAAAAGATGGTGAAGGACTCTGTACAGCTGCTATATTGTAACTACTGGTTTGTAGCTGCTGTAATGTAAGCAATAACAGGAACCAACTTGTTTCACAGATGTTCCATAAAATTAAACGTAACTATCAATGGTTAAACTTATTGTTCATTTATAAATTAACAATTGTAATCATTGACGAATTGATGTGGTATAAGAGAAATAAAACACTTCGGGCTATGCTGTTATAGGAAAATAAGAAACTTGTGGGTGGTAACAGTAACTCTGCTTTGTGTCGGGCTGCATCACAACACCACACCATTGATTACTTTCCTATAAAGTAACCCCAAGTGGGTTATTCCTTAAGGAGTGTTAAATCCTCCAGGGTGGAACATCACCAGGACTCGGACATCCCTACTTCTAAATTCAGTTGGTTAAAATAATTCAATGTTCCTTTTTTCTGAATAACCCCCAAACCACAGTTCTAATCTCTAGCAAACTCAGGATGCTACATTTTTGACCAACATACTCGTACAGTACCGGTCAAAAGTTTGTACACCCGTACTCGTTCATAGGTTTTTCTGTATTTGGACTATTTTCTACATTGTAGAACAACACTGAAGAAATCAAAACTATAAAATAACATATGGAACATACAGTGGTGCTTGAAAGTTTGTGAACCCTTTAGAATTTTCTATATTTCTGCATAAATATGACCTGAAACATCATCAGATTTTCACACAAGTCCTAAAAGTAGATAAAGAGAACCCAGTTAAACAAATGAGACAAAAATATTATACTTGGTCATTTATTTATTGAGGAAAATGATCCAATATTACATATCTATGAGTGGCAAAAGTAAGTGAACCTCTAGGATTACCAGTTAATTTGAAGGTGAAATTAGACTCAGGTGTTTTCAATCAATGGGATGACAATCAGGTGTGAGTGGGCACCCTGTTTTATTTAAAGAACAGGGATCTATCAAAGCCTGATCTTTACAACACATGTTTGTGGAAGTGTATCATGGCACGAACAAAAGAGATTTCTGAGGACCTCAGAAAAAGTGTTGTTGATGCTCATCAGGCTGGAAAAGGTTACAAAACCATCTCTAAAGAGTTTGGACTCCACCAATCCACAGTCAGACAGATTGTGTACAAATGGAAGAAATTCAAGACCACTGTTACCCTCCCCAGGAGTGGTCGACCAACAAAGATCACTCCAAGAGCAAGGTGTGTAATAGTTGGTGAGGTCACAAAGGACCCCAGGGTAACTTCTAAGCAACTGAAGGCCTCTCTCACATTGGCTAATGTTAATGTTCATGAGTCCACCATCAGGAGAACACTGAACAATAATGGTGTGCATGGCAGGGTTGCAAGGAGAAAGCCACTGCTCTCCAAAAAGAACATTGCTGCTCGTCTGCAGTTTGCTAAAGATCATGTGGACAAGCCAGAAGGCTATTAGAAAAATGTTTTGTGGATGGATGAGACCAAAATAGAACTTTATGTTGTAAATGAGAAGCGTTATGTTTGGAGAAAGGAAAACACTGCATTCCAGCATAAGAACCTTATCCCATCTGTGAAACATGGTGGTGGTAGTATCATGGTTTGGGCCTGTTTTGCTGCATCTGGGCCAGGATGGCTTGCTATCATTGATGGAACAATGGAATCTAAATTATACCAGTAAATTCTAAAGGAAAATGTCAGGACATCTGTCCATGAACTGAATCTCAAGAGAAGGTGGGTCATGCAGCAAGACAACAACCCTAAGCACACAAGTTGTTCTACCAAAGAATGGTTAAAGAAGAATAAAGCTAATGTTTTGGAATGGCCAAGTCAAAGTCCTGACCTTAATCCAATCGAAATGTTATGGAAGGACCTGAAGCAACCAGTTCATGTGAGGAAACCCACCAACATCCCAGAGTTGAAGCTGTTCTGTATGGAGGAATGGGCTAAAATTCCTCTAAGCCGGTGTGCAGGACTGATCAACAGTTACCGCAAACATTTAGCTGCAGTTATTGCTGCACAAGGGGGTCACACCAGATACTGAAAGCAAAGGTTCACATACTTTTGCCACTCACAGATATGTAATATTGGATAATTTTCCTCAATAAATAAATGACCAAGTATGATATTTTTGTCTCATTTTTTAAACTGGGTTCTCTTTATCTACTTTTAGGACTTGTGTGAAAATCTGATGATGTTTTAGGTCATATTTATGCAGAAATATAGAAAATTCTAAAGGGTTCACAAACTTTCAAGCACCACTGTATATGGAATTATGTGGTAAACAAAAAAGTGTGAAACAAAATGGATTTCATATTTTAGATTCTTCAAAGTAGCCACCATTTACCTTGATGACGTTTTGCACACTACTGGCATTATCTTAACCAGCTTCATGAGGTAGTCATCTGGAATGCTTTTCAATTAACAGGTATGTCTTGTCAAAAGTTAATTAGTGAGATTTGCCATCTTGCCTCCTTAATGCGTTTGAGATCAAACAGGAAATAGTCAATAATAAAAATACAGCCCTATTTCACAACTAATATAATGTCTTTTAATTAATAAAAATAATGAGTTTCATATTTTAGATTCTTCAAAGTCGCCATCGTTTACCTTGATGATATTTTGCACACTACTGGCATTATCTTAGCCAGCTTCATGAGGTAGTCACCTGGAATGCTCTTCAGTGCCTCGTCAAAAGTTAATTAGTGGGATTTGCCATCTTGCGTTCTTCATGCGTTTGAGATCAAACAGGAAATAGTAAATAATAAAAATACAGCCCTATTCCACGACTATGTTATGTCAAGATCCGCTCAACTAAGTAACGAGAAACAGCATCCATCGTTACTTTAAGACATGAAATGTCTTTTAATTAATAAAAGTAATGAAAAACCACTGAATTAGAAGATTTGTCCAGAATTTTGACTGGTACTATACAGGCTTAAATGCAGACACTTTGCAGTCTGCTGTAGGCCGTTTCTTTTTATGGTGAGTTGTAAGTGTGGTAACAGCAAATTAGCGTTCTGTGTATTATTACTGTACTTACCAAAGAGTTAAAGAAAAAAGAAGGCATCCTGTGTAAACTTTGGAGAAATGAGAGTACATATGTGTCAGATGCTAGCAGATGTGGTCTTGCTAATCACTGATTTGTGTCATCAATCTTACAGGGTCACGAGTGGTATCACGAGGTAAACAATCTGTCTACCATTTCATTCCCTCTTTTGTTGCTATGGTCTCAGGTGCCTTCGCATTTCCTCTAAATGTGTGCTCAAGGCTGCGCGATTTGCAGATACCATCACTTTGCATGCATAAGACCATGTCTAATCATCTTAATTAATCAATCAACTTGCAAGAGTATTCCAAGTCAATAAACCAAATTCTTAAGTGCAAATGTTTTTTGTTTTTCCAATCTTCAAGTCCATGGTTTCCCACCATTTTAATTCATTCAAGTTTCGATAAAATACAGTGAAACGGGTACATTTCATCTGGTTTAAAGATCACTATAAGCAGACCCCAAGTAAGATCACGCGTGATCCTGAAGCACTTTTCAGCACAAATATATTGGCAGCTTTCCAACTCATTTGCTGCTTTCTGCTTTGCTTGACTTAAATCCACAAACACACACAAGCTCAAGGAGAGACAGAAATCATATTAATATATTGGAAAAACAGGGCTCATGTATACCACTTTAGTACAACCCCAAATCAGAGAAAGTCGGGATGGTATGCTGAAATTAAAACTGAAAAGAATGATTTGTAAATAATCTTTGCCCTGTAATGCACTCAAAACAATACAAGAGCACGTTATTTGATGTTTTACCTCATGTATTTTATTGTTCTCTCAAAATAAACACATTTCAATTTTGATTCTTGCAACACATTCCAAAAAAAAGTTAGGACAGTAAAGTATTTACCGCTTTATGATGTTGCCATTCCTTCTCACAACACTTAAAAGATGTTTAGAAACTGAAGACACCAAGTGATGAAGTGTTTCAGGTGTTATTTTGTCCTGTTCTTCCTGCACACAGGTCTTAAGGTGTGCAACAGTACGGGGTCATCGTTGTTATATTTTTCATTTCAAAATTCGCCACACATTCTCTATTGGGGACAAAGTGGACAGGCACCCTCTTCTTCCACAGCCATGCCTTTGTAATGTGTGCAGAATGTGGTTTTGCACTGTCCTGTTGAAATATTCCTGGAAAATATGTCGTCTTGAAGGCAGCATATGTTGCTCCAAAACCTCAATATATTTTCCGCATTAATGCTGCCATCACAGAAGTGTAAGTTACCTTTGCCAAGGGCACTGACACAACCCCATACCATGACAGACTTGTTTCTGGTAACAGTCTGGATGGTCCTTTTTTCTTTGGTCCAGAACACATGGCGTCCACTTCTTACGAAAAAGACCTGAAATACTAATTCGTCTGACAACAATACACATTTTCACTGTGTGATGTTCCATCCCAAATGCTTCCAAGCCCACAGTTAACATAAGGCTTCCTTTTTGCACACTAAAAGTTTAACTGGCATTTGTGGATGTAACTCTGTATTGTACTACTTGACAAAGGTTTGCCAAAGTAACCCCGAGCCCATGTGGTTATATCAACTATAGATGAATGACAGTTCTTGATGCAGTGCCATCTGAGGGATCGGGGATCACGGGTGTTCAGCTTTGGCTTGTGCCCTTGCCCTTTACACACCAAAATTCTTCCAGAGTCTTTGAATCATTTAATGATATTATGTACCGTAGAGGGTGAAATATCCAAATCCCTTCCTATCTTTCCTTGATGAGTGTTGTTTTTAAACATTTCAGTAGTTTTCTTACGCATTTGTTGACAAACTGGAGATTCGCGGCCCATCTTTGTTGATTTTGTACCAAATCATGATTACAATCACCTGTTGACATCACCTGTTTCAAATCACATCATTATTTAATTGTTTTACCTCATTACTGACTCTAAATTGCCCCCATCCCAACTATATTTGGAATGTGTTGCAGGCCTGAAATGCAGGAATGGATGTATATTAACAAATGAAATGAAGTTGACCAGACAAAGCATGATATATTTTGGATTCATTCTGTCTGCAATGAACTACAAGTCAAAGTAAATTTAGAAATCACTGCTTTCTTTTTTTATTTGCATTTTCCATACCGTCCCAACTTTTTTTGATTTGGGGTTGTAATTACACCTGGAGCTAAACCCCAAAACACTAGTCTGCTCACTCCCTGCCAAACACACACACACACACACATATATATATATAAAGTCACAACACTAACTTTATACCTAACTAGTAATGTGAATATTTCTTGCTTTACCCTTCTGCAAATGTGTTCACTTGCCACTAATGGCTGCCTCCTTTTTCTCGTGCATTATTACTTCTAATCAATTTGTGTGACAGCCAAGGAAAACCTTTCACTTCCAAAAATGCAGACCGTCTTATCTGTATGATGGACTGCTTCTATTATTATAGATTTCTAGTCTCTTGGTAAGTCAAAGGACAGACTGCAGGCCGGTATCGCTACAAGACACAGGAGTTCACTGGATGGTCAAGAGTTCTTAGGATTGTTCTTGGAGCCCTCTGTGATACGTATTACTCTATTACAGGGTTCTACTTAGAACATTTAAGGCTGGAGAACTGAGAACTCTTTAGGATTCTACCGAGCGTCAACATTACTTCAAGAAAATCTTACCAGGTGGAAAGCAATAATAGTGAATGTTGGTGGAACAGACGACTGATTTTCTTCCCAGTCGTGCAGCAAGCAACAGGAAGAAAACAGCGAGGCAAAAGTCTGACGTGACCACTACTTAATAATAAGAAGCCCCTCATTTTTTACAAACCAGTGACATCACCGTCCCGTACACTTTCTTTCTGTTGGCTCACTAGACTCATGTCCAAAGTTCAGCACAAATCAAAAGTAATTGTTACCAAAAGCAGTTGCACATTGGTTACATCCTGTGCCCATTGTCCTTCTGGGAATTGTTTTTTTTCTGTTAGGTTTTATTCACATTTGGTCCGATCGCTGTTAATTGTCCACAAATTGCATAAATTTCCGTAATTGCTGTAAATTGCACGTAAATATTATGGTTAAACCATAGATGTTGGCACCTCTGGTTCTAAAGTTAACCTTTTCCTCTCGGAGTGTATGTAAATCTAGACTTTCATAGTAATTTTAGCTACTTAACAATCCATCCATCATCCGTAACCGCTTATCCTGTGCAGGTTCATGGGCAAGCTGGAGCCTATCCCAGCTGACTACAGGCGAAAGGCAGGGTACACCCTGGACAAGTCGCCAGGTCATCACAGGGCTGACACATAGACACAGACAGCCATTCACACCTACAGCCACGGGGCTTGAACCTGGACCTTCTTGCTGTGAGGCAACAGTGCTAACCACTACACCACTGTGCCGCCGCTTTCCCAGAGTGTCACATGTAAATTATGACAAACATCACTTGTGTTCAAGAAAAAAATTCTTCACAAGCCATTTAACGTGGGGGAAGTCATGGCCTAATGGTTAGAAAAACAGCTTTGGGACCAAAAGGTTGACAGTTCAATTCCCTATATCAACAGGAATGGCTGAAGTGCCCTTGAGCAAGGCACCTAACCCCCAACTGCTCTCCTACGTTGTATGTCACTCTGGATAAAAGCACTTGCTAAATGTCGTGTGTGTAACTGATAATGAAATCCAATTTGATTTAAATGTGACTTGCTTCTAATTTTGTCAAGTTAAAGTGGAGTCATTCAAGGTCAGTCATCTCCAGTTCTTAGTTCTAGTAATGTGTGTGTTTGTGTGTGCGCGCGCACACTGAAACCCTCTCATTTGATCTGATTTATGATAAGGTCTCATGATGTCAGGTTAATACTTGTTTCGTGTGTGTGTGTGTGTGTGTGTGTGAGAAAATGAGACTTTCACTATTCATGAGTCAGCAAATTAGCAAGTAAGCAGCCTTCTTTCCACAGAACTTTCAAGCTATATGTGGTTTTGCTGGGTTTTTTTCTTTAAGGTACAGGAATTACAACATTACATTATGCATGACTCCATAATGGAGTCACTACTTTTATTTTGTTTTATTTTATTTTTGTTCAAAATGTTTAAGGTGGATGCTATGCATAATATTTCAATGAAACAGAAGGGAATTTTGAAATAAGGTTAAATATTTTTAAGTCTCTCTTCTCGCATTCCTACACTCTTAAAAAGAAAAGTCTCAGTTATTTTTTTCAGGCACCATTTTTCATTTCAGGTTGAACATCTAGAAAACCTTGTAAACGAATCACATACTTTGCTCATATTCTGTTTTTTTTTATTTTTTATGACTGAGTCTATTCGTTATACTGTAGTTTTAATTACTCTAGGCCACACATTCTGGATTCTGTTAAAATTGTCATTGCATGCTGTTTGTGTTGGGTTAATGTGTATTATCATGTAATCAGTTAGACCTGGCTTTCTCTTGAAATCAGCATTGACACTGTAACAATTCTGTATTGTTATAGATATTTGCTTTTGTTGTTGGGCATGTTGGTACACCTCTAGTGAAGGCTCACGTTTGTTTGTCAAGAATTCCATTTGACTCAACACAAATTACTCACTGCCCTCTTTACCAACTAAACCACCCTGTTCTTACACAAAACAAGCTCTGAAGACAAATATTGGCATATGAGAAAATACCTGAATAAGAGGGGGTGGCATGGTGGTGTAGTGGCTAGCACTGTCTCCTCACAGCAAGAAGGTCCTAGGTTCGAGCCCAGTGTCCGACGAGGGCCTTTCTGCATGGAGTTTGCATGTTCTCTGCCCGGGTTTCCTCCGGGTGCTCTGGTTTCCCCCACCGTCCAAAGACATGCAGGTTAGGCTAATTGGTGGCTCTAAATTGACTGAGTGTGAATGGCTGTTTGTCTCCATGTGTCAGCTCCACCTCTCACCCATAGTCAGCTGGGATAGGCTCCAGCTTGCCTGCGACTCTGTACAGAATAAGCAGCTACAGATAATGGATGGATGGACTGAATAAGAGTCAATTACTGCAGTTATGAAAGCACAAATACCGTAGGTACATGCTTTGGCACTCAGTGTAGACTGTTTTGGGCTGAATTTTAAATATCTGTGGCTTTGCTCTCTTAGGTGCGGGAGTTGCGTGAGAAAGCAGAAGAATACAGAAAGAGGGCCTGGGGAACTCATTTCTCCCGGCAGCACCTGAGCCAGATCCTGTCAGAGCAGAACTGCCTGTGGGAGGTATCTAGTGGTTCTTCTTCCTCCACTCTCACTGATGAGGACACTCATTCCACCAGCAGTCCCATCATCGAAGCCTTGGACCTGGCTAGGTACACTGAGAGAGTCTTCAGTTATATTAGACTTTGCAAAACCTAAATCTCATCCCTAAAACAGGCAACGGTAATCATAGCAAAGTGTTATTTTTAATGAAGAAGAGGGTAGTAGAACAGATTGTCACCAACTGAATGGCATTACAGTTCAGTTGGTCAGGTTCAGTGCCCAAACTGATAATCACATCATCAGTTTTTCTTTGGCTAATCAGACACAAGGTGCACCACCACTCTTGTCAGAGCAGTTGAGGGTTAGGTGCCTTGCTCAAGGGCACTTAAGCTAATCCTGCTGGTTCAGGGAATTAAACCAGCAACCTTTTGGTCTCAAAGCTGTTTCTCTAACCATTAGGCCATGGCTTCCCCCTGAATGGCATTATAGTCAAAAGAAATGGCTGAAATCTTGGGTTACTACTGAGTACTATTTCTTACTCCATAAGCAGTCTGTAGATTGTACAGTTGAGAAATGTGTTTCACATCAATGTTGCGAACAGAGCAAAACAGCGCAACTTGAGAAGCATTGCATGTTTATTTTTTGATCCATCAGTATTCTGATAAATCCATTGTGATGGTTATTAAAGTAGAATTTAAAGAGATTAAAGGAAATAATCCTCATGATTGAAACAATATTAGGTAACTTCAATGTTTTCACACAACACTAGACGAATACCTCTGTTTTTTGTGCCGTTCCCTTGTGTCTGTGCCACACATCCTCACGTTTTAATGCTTTTGTTTTTCTGTTTCCCTGTCCATGCATGCTATACAATATCTCATCTCATCTCATTATCTCTAGCCGCTTTATCCTTCTACAGGGTCGCAGGCAAGCTGGAGCCTATCCCAGCTGACTACGGGCGAAAGGCGGGGTACACCCTGGACAAGTCGCCAGGTCATCACAGGGCTGACACATAGACAACCATTCACACTCAGATTCACACCTACGGTCAATTTAGAGTCACCAGTTAACCTAACCTGCATGTCTTTGGACTGTGGGGGAAACCGGAGCACCCGGAGGAAACCCACGCGGACACGGGGAGAACATGCAAACTCCGCACAGAAAGGCCCTCGCCGGCCCCTGGGCTCGAACCCAGGACCTTCTTGCTGTGAGGCGACAGCGCTAACCACTACACCACCATGCCGCCCCTGCTATACAATATATAATATTATTAACTATATCATTGAACATGTCATAACTGATGGTTTCACAGTATTGCTGCCTAACAATTGCCCTATCTATAAAACTATAATCTAAACTTTATATCCCAGCGTAAAAGAGAACTGTATGTTGTTCACCTCTGTTCCGTTTATAGCAGCTCTTTTTATCAGTAACTCTATGTACAAGCGGACGTGTTATCTTTTCTGAATGTGTCCTTTATATGCTGTTAGTGTCAGGAAGAGCTGTAGCCCCAGTGAATCTGCTTCCTTGGCCACAAGTAGGAGAAGCTCTTATAAAGAGGCGGAGCTTCCCAGCAGCCCCACCCTTCCTGGACAGAGGAGAACGGCATGGGACGAGGAAGTAAGCCCTTGTGAGAGGGGTGTGGCTGAGATAAAGGAAGGGAGGAAGAAGCAGCCAGAAGAGAACAATGAGGACGTAAATATAAATGAGCATTCAGAGGACCACAACGAGGCGTAAGCAATGAATCATTTACACTTTCTTCTCCATTATTTCATAATGTTATGTTGTGTAAAGTTTATTATCCTGTGTGTCACTGAAATACTCTAAACCCCCTAAGATAAAAAGTAGAAAGGTACACAATTTGTAAATAAGTTACAGTGGTGCTTGAAAGTTTGTGAACCCTTTAGAATTTTCTATATTTCTGCATAAATATGACCTAAAACAACATCAGATTTTCACACAAGTCCTAAAAGTAGATAAAGAGAACCCAGTTAAACCAATGAGACAAAAATATTATACTTGGTCATTTATTTATTGAGGAAAATGATCCAATATTACATATCTATGAGTGGCAAAAGTATGTGAACCTTTGCTTTCAGTATCTGGTGTGACCCCCTTGTGCAGCAATAACTGCAACTAAAGGTTTCCGGTAACTGTTGATCAGTCCTGCACACCGGCTTGGAGGAATTTTAGCCCATTCCTCCGTACAGAACAGCTTCAACTCTGGGATGTTGGTGGGTTTCCTCACATGAACCGCTCGCTTCAGGTCCTTCCACAACATTTCGATTGGATTAAGGTCAGGACTTTGACTTGGCCATTCCAAAACATTAACTTTATTCTTCTTTAACCATTTTTTGGTAGAATGACTTGTGTGCTTAGGGTCGTTGTCTTGCTTCATGACCTACCTTCTCTTGAGATTCAGTTCATGGACAGATGTCCTGACATTTTCCTTTAGAATTCACTGGTATAATTCAGAATTCATTGTTCCATCAATGATGGCAAGCTGTCCTGGCCCAGATGCAGCAAAACAGGCCCAAACCATGATACTACCACCACCATGTTTCACAGATGGGATAAGGTTCTTATGCTGGAATGCAGCGTTTTCCTTTCTCCAAACATAACACTTCTCATTTAAACCAAAAAGTCCTATTTTGGTCTCATCCATCCACAAAACATTTTTCCAATAGCCTTCTGGCTTGTCCACGTGATCTTTAGCAAACTGCAGACGAGCAGCAATGTTCTTTTTGGAGAGCAGTGGCTTTCTCCTTGCAACCCTGCCATGCACACCATTGTTGTTCATTGTTCTCCTGATGGTGGACTCATGAACGTTAACATTAGCCAATGTGAGAGAGGCCTTCAGTTGCGTAGAAGTTACCCTGGGGTCCTTTGTGACCTTGCCGACTATTACATGCCTTGCTCTTGGAGTGATCTTTGTTGGTCGACCACTCCTGGGGAGGGTAACAATGGTCTTGAATTTCCTCCATTTGTACACAATCTGTCTGACTGTGGATTGGTGGAGTCCAAACTCTTTAGAGATGGTTTTGTAACCTTTTCCAGCTTGATGAGCATCAACAACGCTTTTTCTGAGGTCCTCAGAAATCTCCTTTGTTCGTACCATGATACACTTCCACAAACATGTGTTGTGAAGATCAGACTATGATAGATCCCTGTTCTTTAAATAAAACAGGGTGCCCACTCACACCTGATTGTCATCCCATTGATTGAAAACACCTGACTTTAATTTGACCTTCAAATTAACTGCTAATCCTAGAGGTTCACATACTTTTGCCACTCACAGATATGTAATATTGGATCATTTCCCTCAATAAATAAATGACCAAGTATAATATTTTTGTGTCATTTGTTTAACTAGGTTCTCTTTATCTACTTTTAGGACTTGTGTGAAAATCTGATGTTGTTTTAGGTCATATTTATGCAGAAATATAGAAAATTCTAAAGGGTTCACAAACTTTCAAGCACCACTGTATTTGTGATTGTGGAATTGCTTTCGTTCAGGGACATTGTGGCAGAGAGTGGGCACTCGTCACATCCTGAGGAGTCTGGAAGCTCCAGTGAGGAGGGCAGGTTACCTACTCCCAAACTTAAAGCTATAACGGCTGCACAGAGGACTCATCATGACCGCACTACTCCTGCAACTGGTAACCAAGCAAAAAACACTTTTATCTTGCACACATGTACCATTCTCAGACAAGCATCTAACTTGACAACATTTTTGTTCTGTTGTCTGAAATTTTAAAGTCTATCTGATGTAGCAGCCAGTGCTGGGTTCAGCAGTAGCTCCATATCAGAGGGCCTTAGGATGCAAACTATGGAGCACTTGCATGTGACGTCACATCCGATCCAGATTGTAAACAGACGCCATCTTGTCGGTCAAACGCCATATTTCCGCCGTCTAACCGACACTGACTTTTGTTGTTTTTCGCCCAAATCTTCAAATATTACCGTGCCACAATGCCGGAGAGTTGTATGGCATATAAATGCCACAACAGGAGAGGTCAGAAATCGGGAAGAAAGTTTCATAGGCTGCCACGGGACCCTGACAGGCGTGCAAAATGGATTGCTGCTATCAGGTATACCATATATACAGTAATAGTGATAGACTACTGATACTTGATCTAACTGATAATATAAAGTATTCAACCATAATCGGCTGGTCAGTGCTATACTAGATACTACTGATATATCTAGTGTCAGTACTAGTACTCAATACTTAAGTGACTTACCCGTCCAATGAGGATTGTTATTTTCTTGTTTACAAGATGCCACATCTGAGGGGGGCTGACAAATCCTGAATTTCTGTAGAGATAACTGTCCAGAGATTTATAAGCACGCAGTGCTTCACCACTGAACAGCGAGGGAAAGTTAATGAGGTAATTATACACGTCTGGGTATTCCACCTCTGGCAGTTCAATATCCACTGACACGGTCGTGAAAACTACGTCCGGTAATCGATAAGGGTCACTAATCTGTAGGTCGTTTATTTTAGACATGTATCTAGTTATCTGTTCATTAGAAAAATGAGCCGTGTAGTCCGTCGGTTGAAATTGATCCATTTTGTACACGAGTGCAGCAATATTCAGCTGTGTTGTTGACCGACAAGATGGCGGCTGTTTACATTCCAGCTGGGATTCGGTCACGTGACTGCAAGAGGTCTATAGCCCTTTTTACACAGAGGTTCCATAATACTGGCGTAAAGAAAGCACTTTAATATTCTGGCTTTAGTGATTTACAGTGAATCAAATAAAGCCATCATGAAGTCGCACCAGTGTGTGTTTTTACACTGCAAGCCGGCGTTCCGCAACCAGAGGCGTGATGCTTCACAACAGAGCGTCGGCGTCTAGGGTGACGTATCTACACGTCGGAAATACAAATGCGCTGAGCATACCAGCACTGCTTTAAAAACAATGGTGGGTGAACTGAGTGTTGAGGTGCTTTTGTTAGCCGTGTGCATTTATACCACTCTTCAAACACAAGCAAAGTTGCTGAGCATCATATGCAACATGGAGAGAGAGAGAGAGAGAGAGGAAATCAGAGTGAAAAGTAATGAGGAACAGAAGAGTGAGAGACTCGTGTGAGCAACATGTTTGTATGATCAGAAATATGTTGAGGAAAAAGTGAAGAGAAGTAGGAATCGATTAGAGGCAGAAAGGTGCACGGACCTTAGACGCCATAGATGGAGACGTTTGAATTTGTGCTGGTCTTAGAAAGAAGAATGTCAATGTCAAAAATGTCACCCCGCTGTTCCAACTGTCCCTTTTACACAGATGTTGATTCTGGCTCTGTTACTACCAATTGTTCCTGGCTCAGAGGTGGAACAATACAGACCCCCCATTCCACATTCAGATGTTTTATACAGAACATGACGTGGAATAAGAGCCTGGTCCCACAACACAGACAGCTACAGTGGTGCTTGAAAGTTTGTGAATCCTTTAGAATTTTCTATATTTCTGCATAAATATGACCTAAAACATCATCAGATTTTCATACAAGTCCTAAAAGTAGATAAAGAGAACCCAGTTAAACAAATGACACAAAAATATTATACTTGGTCATTTATTTATTGAGGAAAATGATCCAATATTACATATCTGTGAGTGGCAAAAGTATGTGAACCTCTAGGATTAGCAGTTAATTTGAAGGTGAAATTAGAGTCAGGTGTTTTCAATCAATGGGATGTCAATCAGGTGTGAGTGGGCACCCTGTTTTATTTAAAGAACAGGGATCTATCAAAGTCTGATCTTCACAGATTGTGTACAAATGGAGGAAATTCAAGACCATTTTTACCCTCCCCAGGAGTGGTCGACCAACAAAGATCACTCCAAGAGCAAGGCGTGTAATAGTCGGCAAGGTCACAAGGGACCCCAGGGTAACTCCTAAGCAACTGAAGGCCTCTCTCACATTGGCTAATGTTAATGTTCATGAGTCCACCATCAGGAGAACACTGAACAACAATGGTGTGCATGGCAGGGTTCTAAGGAGAAAGCCACTGTTCTCCAAAAAGAACATTGCTGCTCGTCTGCAGTTTGCTAAAGATCATGTGGACAAACCAGAAGGCTATTGGAAAAATGTTTTGAGGACGGATGAGACCAAAATAGAACTTTTTGGTTTAAATGAGAAACATTATGTTTGGAGAAAGGAAAACACTGCATTCCAGCATAAGAACCTTATCCCATCTGTGAAACATGGTGGTGGTAGAATCATGGGTTGGGCCTGTTTTGCTGCATCTGGGCCAGGACAGCTTGCCATCATTGATGGAACAATGAATTCTGAATTATACCAGTGAATTCTAAAGGAAAATGTCAGGACATCTGTCCATGAACTGAATCTCAAGAGAAAGTAGGTCATGCAGCAAGACAACGACCCTAAGCACACAAGTTGTTCTACCAAAGAATGGTTAAAAAAGAATAAAGTTAATGTTTTGGAATGGCCAAGTCAAAGTCCTGACCATAATCCAATCGAAATGTTGTGGAAGCATCTGAGGCGAGTAGTTCATGTGAGGAAGCTTCACCAGAGGTGAAGCTGTTCTGTAATTCCTCCAAGCCGGTGTGCAGGACTGATCAACAGTTACCGGAAACGTTTAGTTGTAGTTGTTGCTGCACAAGGGGGTCACACCAGATACTGAAAGCAAAGGTTCACATACTTTTGCCACTCATAGATATGTAATATTGGATCATTTTCCTCAATAAATAAATGACCAAGTATAATATTTTTGTCTCATTGGTTTAACTGGGTTCTCTTTATCTACTTTTAGGACTTGCGTGAAAATCTGATGATGTTTTAGGTCATATTTATGCAGAAATATAGAAAACTCTAAAGGGTTCACAAACTTTCAAGCACCACTGTAATAATTCCCAGTGCTTTATCATAAAGACAAAACACAGCCTGCCTTATTGTCTTCTATCGACTCACATTTCCAAGGTTGCAGTTATGTAGGATTAAAGAATGACTGACTAATTTTGTTTGTATTCTTGGGAATCTGGACAAGTGAGTTCATTATAAAATATTGCTAATGTGAAAAACAAAAACAAGTGCAGGGGTAGGTGGGTATAGTCTAGAGTGTCTGTTCGAGTGTGTTGGCGTCGTTGTAGTTTCTTAATTGCAGGAGCGGCTGGGTGTGGGACTAAAAAAACAAGTTAGACTACACAATGCTTCAAATAAAAAGGAGCAGTAGTTTGTACCAACTTATTACTTGTCCTTAATCGTAAACTTAACAGCACCTTACTTGTGGTATATTTCAAAGTAAACAGAAGTCAAAATCAGGCACAAAGTGCCTTTAGACAAGTTATTTGGAAGAAGAAAGAAGAAGAACAACTTTATTCATCACACGTACATTTGTGAAATTCCTCTCTGCATTTAACTCGCCTAAAGCAGTGAACATACACGTGAGCAATGAGCACACATACAAGTGCAAGTTAAAAAGTTTGAAGACAAATTGAAAAAAATCTTTATTTATGAAAACAACAAACCTATTTCTCTACATATCCTCCACTTCTGCAAGCAGTGTTTCCATTGGAGAATTCTGGGGGATGTCTTTCACACCTTTTGAAGTTATAACATCTGTCTTAGAACTTTTTGACTTACCCTCATACGTACCCAGAGCAGTGGGCAGCCACGCAACAGCACCTGGGGAGCAGTTGGGGGTTTGGTGCCTTGCTCAAGGGTACTTCAGCCTAAGGCCACCCCATGTTAACCTAACTGCATGTCTTTGAACTATGGGGGAAACCGGAGCAACCGGAGGAAACCCACGCAGAAATGGGGAGAACATATAAACTCCACACAGAAAGGCCGCCGTCGGCTGTTGGGCTCAAACCCAGAACCTTCTTGCTGCGAGGCAACAGTGCTAACCACTACACCACCGTGCCGCCATTTGACTGTCATGACAGGTTTTGAAAGAATGTTCACTATGAATACCAAAAGACTGTTGGAATATCTGACACATGAACACCTGCACAAGTTCTCCAGTTCCAACACTTTGGCAAAAAAAAACAAAACCCTCCAAATGTTTCACTTCTGCATCATTCCATTGACATGTTGGACATGTGGACGATCTCCCATATTGTTTATAATGAGAAGTACATTCTTAATCACGCTTTCACTGTGAACACATGCCACTCTTAAAGTGCATATCACGGGTAAATTCAGGAGCAAGATCAGTGTAATTCTCCTATTTTATATTAAACTTTGGTCAAATATCTGTCACATTCTGCATTCTCTGCAATTTTTTTTTACCTTGCGCAATACCAGAAAAATCCAGTTGAAATCAAGCCATTTGAGGCGAATTGGTCCGCCTCTGAAAAAACTTGGCATTTGGATTTCCCGGGAAACGTTGATTTTCGTGACGTCGCGTGCGGGACGCCTCCCTCTGAATCCTACGTCAGCACTGGTTTGTTTATGAGAAAACGACCTGGTGGTTTTCTGCAAATTTCTTCAACGTTATCACGTAATTATTAAAATGGTTAACAGATGTATTGTAGGAGGGTGTAGCAACACCAATCTTGATGGGATTAGTACTCATCGTTTCCCAAAAGACCGGACAATGAGAGAGAAATGGGAGCGCTTGGTCTACACAGGCTGTGCACTGAAACCGTGCAAGCTCTCGCAGCCTGTTGGCGCTTCCGCAGGTGACGTCACGAATCTGGCTCCAGACTCCCTTGGGATTTTTCCAGACGCGTTTTGTTATTTTATTTTTTTCTGCTGTAGACAGATGGCCTTGTGCAAAATTACCCTTCTGGATGAGTGTGTAAAGGGACATACTTTCATATTTTAAAAAAATGAAATTGGTCCAGAATTTGCACTTTAATATAGAGGGAGAGAAAATTCAAATAGAGAGTTCAAAAAATGTTTATCCTTACTTACTAATTGCTTTATAATGCGGTTGTCTTTCCTGGTGAACAAGTGGAGCCTGTTTGAAGTAATTAAATTATATTTTACAGCCCATAATTAATGACCTAACCCTCTTCTGTAATGATGTTTCTACTGTAGTGTTTTAGTGTCATGTGTGTTAACATTTATTTTTAATCACACTCTACTTTGCATCTGTAGAAAACACGTTTGTGATTTTGAAGTTGATGTCGGGTTCTTTAGATTTGGTGATAAACAGCAGACGAGAAACTGTGTTATATTACACAGGGAAATCCCCAACTGATCTCACATGTACTTTTGGATGAGATGCACTACAATGGATTTCGCTGCTAACTTTTGCACGCACTCACTCATGTTTAGCAGTAAAAAGACTCTCCACAATGGGGCGCTTTAACTCAAGTAGCTATTGTGTGCTGCATTGTTGAACGGGAGATCCTATACAGTCCTGTCACACTGTAGCATGCGCTCTCACACATTGTGTGTTTGAAATAAAAGGTCCTAAACACACCCAACATATATACGTTTGGTCCTACTGCAGCCACAACATGACAACAGTTTTTCATTGCTATCAGCAAGGTACTGTACACTCGGTCAGAGCTGCCTAACTATAAATAAAGAAACATGTCATGCCTAAAGCCTCCCTAAACCCCACATCACAGACAAAATGAAGACAGCTGGCAAGGAAATGGACTGATGTGAACTTATTTACGAATGCTTTATAATAGGATATTTAATACACTTTATATTTTTTGCACTGTTACTGAAACAGTTTATGATGCAGAACGTCGTGGTTGTTTCCTATAAAGTCGTGTATTTGGACCTTGATATACTCAGCATTAACGTGTTAAACATCCACAAAAAAGTGCAAGCTGGTTTACTAACAGGTTCTACAGACAATGCATTGTTTACATGAGCAAAATAGCATGTCTTGTCAATTTTGCACATTTGGCTGAGTGAAGATGTGTACATTTAGTTTGTCTCTACCCAAGAGTGCAAAATGAAAATGGATTGATTTTTGCACACAGTGCAGTTTTTTTAAAGCCTGGCTGGAAGTCACATCAGCAATCATGATTGAATGAGCAAATGAATACATCAGAAGAGCATGTATTAAATCCACAGAAATCAGTTTACGGCACTTTCACCATTTTTTAAACCACATTTCTTCTTTTGGTAAGTCTTAGTCATGGGAAAGTTGGTCTCAATCATTCGTTAAAATGATGTTAAGCTCCTCAAAATGATAAATAATTGATTTCATTTTACATATTCGCTGAATGTTTAAACATCTGATGGCAATAGCATTAAAAGAAACCCTCTTCATTTTTATTCATGTCTACGCATTATGTATGTATGTATGTATTTATTTATTTCTAAGATATTTCAAACATTTTCAAGTGGTAATTTGCACATTTTGGACATTTGTAAAACAGGGCCGAGTTCTCTTGTTAGTTTTATTGCATTTTATGTGACATAAAATAAAATAAATTGGTCTGTGAGATCTTAACTTTGTGAAAGACGACACAAACTTTATTTAAACTTAAACAAAGACAGTCTTCAGGCATTGATTTACACTGAAGGTTTACTACTCAAAGAATTTCATAAGCAAGCACCTTGTATCCTGGAATGTTTCTCACAGAGCTGTCAGTTGGCTCTATTATACACCATTATGCAATGGCTTCCTTTGTTCTAATTGTTTAATTTTCATTACGTTACTTAATTACTTTATGATCATGAGCAGAACAAATGACAACTTCCTTCATTTTGATATGTTCAGATTTAAATATGAACCTACTTCATACTGTTATGTCAGCGTTCAGGCGAACAAATGGAAACACCAGATGGCAGGAACTTTTTCAATTGAATAAAACGAGACATCAAACAGCTTATGACAGAGAATCGAAGTTTCAAGTGTCACTTAAAGCAAACAGACACACTTTAAATATGTAAACACAGATAATGTCCAAACAGATCACTGGATAATTTAAACAGGGAAAAAACAAACAATACAATCTGCATAAAATTACTTCAGTGCAAAAATGACCACAGACTTCCCAATGCTTGGTGGAAGAAAGTCGAAGTTTATTTGGAAACTATTTGTAATCGGGGTGAAAATGCCATGACCTTGTGTAATGAGTACAATGGAAAAATGTAATATGCTGCTATGAGTCATCTTTCGTTTTTCGTTCTACCGTTTGTAAATCACATTAAGTAAAAGCATTTACCAAACGAATACATTTAAAATGTAATGTAAATGTGCGTTTGAATAAATTGTGAAAGGTAGTAAAGAAATCATTTGCATGCTTTTTGCTCCCAGCTTGTCAAAATAACATTATATCTTTATATCTTTGTATCTTGAAGTATGACTGAGGCAGCCACTGGTTGTTAAAATACTTATAATGATAATTTATTGACTGATGTTAAGCCAATATGTATAGTGTGTATGTTTACAAATTGCCAGAACAATTTGCTCTTCCTCCTGCCTATAATGCATGACAAAACTGAGTTAAATTGCAATTTTCATGGAGGTTTTCTTCTTCTGCCTACTAGGTGGTGCTATACTGGTCTCCCCTCCAAAGATAAAGTATAACAAGACCTCCAGGAGGACTGAACCACCACTTGGAAAAGTTTGCTCACCTTACAGACACCTCAGTTGTGTCTCAATTCCAGAAAAAAGCAACAAGGTACAGCAATTGCACTAAGTTTCTCCAACAATGTCATTAAAAAAATATCAAACGGTTTTAATAACACTTTTGTCAACTAGATACACTACCGTTCAAGACTTTGGGGTCACTTTGAAATGTCCTTAGTTTTGAAAGAAAAGCACTGTTCTTTTCAATGAAGATCACTTTAAACTAATCAGAAATCCACTCTATACATTGCTAATGTGGTAAATGACTATTCTAGCTGCAAATGTCTGGTTTTTGGTGCAATATCTCCATAGGTGTATAGAGGCCCATCTCCAGCAACGATTGCCGCTTTTCCATTACAAACACGGCTGAGCCGTGCCGTGCTGAGTCGAGCTGAGTCGAGCTGAGCGGGGCTGCTGGAGTTGCATTTCGACTACAACCGCGCTGAACCGTGCTGGCTGGAAGTGGGTGGACACATTGGGTGGAGTTAGCGAAAGTGGGTGGACGTCACGTGATGTCGTTAAGCAGCGCAAACAGTGACATCAGTGACAGTGGCGGAACAAGTCAGAGCCGGGCCGGGGGCGGGGCAAATGACCGGGCCCTTTATTAAAGCTTATCATAACATCATTTTAGGCTACAAAATGTCCGCAACTGCGGTGTTTACCAATTTCAACACTACCGGGTGCAACTATGTTATTTAGTACATCAAGTCCTTCAAACGAACATGTAACTCAGAAACAAAAAACATTAGGATACTGTACATGGCTCATAATAAAACATCAATAGCCTATACTGCGCACATTATTTGAAGGGCATACGAATGAGCGCTCAGAGGTTGCAACGGTGACAGGAAGAGTCAGAAATAAAAGGAGGGCGGTGCAAACCTCACTGAATGCACTGTGTTTACCAATTTCAACACTACGGGGTGCAACTATGTTATTTTGTACATTAAGTCCTTCAAACGAACATGTAACTCAGAAACAAAAAAACATTCGGCAACATACTGTACATGGCTCATAATAAAACATCAATAGCCTACTGCGCGCATTATTTGAAGGGCATACGGCGAGCCTTGCGCTCCGCGAACTCGTCCACGATGCTTTGTATGATCTTTTAAGCGGTAGTCTCACGACCTGGATAGTAAACAATAAACATGGAGGACATGGAGTCGTTAGTGTTGCTGGTATTGGTGCTGTGGCTTGTTGTCACCGACAACGCCAACAGATACTGGCAAGAGCGTATAGATGAGGCGAGGCGCATAAGGCTTCAGAAATTCTCGTAATTCGTAATTATTCTTCTTCCGGGTTTGCGGTGTTTACAGATCTCAGCGCGCTCGTGGGGCGTGTGTGGGCATGTGAGGACACGCCTCCTCACCAATCAGTGCACAGGGGAGTGTCTGCTCACGCCCCCAACCTCACTCGGCTCGGTTTGGCTCGCTTCAGCCCCACTCCAAAACCGTGCGAGTTTTAGGGGCTAAGCAGGGCTGAAACTAGCTGAGTCGTGCTGGTTTTTGGTAGTCGAAACGCGAGCCGTGTCGGGCTGAAGTGAGCTGAAGCGAGCTGAAGTGAGCTGAAAAAGGGTAGTGGAAAAGGGCCATATCACTCCAGTGTTCTAATGGTACAATGTGTTTGCTCATTGCCTCAGAAGGCTAATGGATGATTAGAAAACCCTTGTACAATCATGTTAGCACAGCTGAAAACAGTTGAGCTCTTTAGAGAAGCTATAAAACTGACCTTCCTTTGAGTAGATTGAGTTTCTGGAGCATCACATTTGTGGGGTCGATTAAATGCTCAAAATGGCCAGAAAAATGTCTTGACTATATTTTCTATTCATTTTACAACTTATGGTGGTAAATAAAAGTGTGACTTTTCATGGAAAACACAAAATTGTCTGGGTGACCCCAAACTTTTGAACGGTAGTGTATACGTGGAGTTTAATAGCCTTATTGAATGAACAAACATAAGTGAGAAAATAATTGCCGTTATCATATGACCCATACAGACCCACAGGCACGCTCTTAATAAAACCATTGGTAGAAGTCACATGACTGGGCACATACGGATTTTTGAATCCGGTCCGGCCGTATGCGGCCCCGGACCCGTTTCCCTCACTTTCACCATTTTCATTTTGCTCTGAATTGTTACTTTGAAAAATGAGCGACACAACTGAGCACAGTGAAAGTGAATTTTATTATCCGGATTATTTATCAGACACAGACCTAATTGAGCAACCTGAAATTGTCGAAGAAAATGAAAAGAAAAGGTACTTTTGAGCAAAGAAATTCACTTGTTTATACAAGGACACGTCCATCCATTATTCCGAAAAAATGTCGTTTTGTTATCGAGTCATCATCAGATGAAGAAGATTGAACTGACTCGACTGCCGACTCGATTCTATTTTGTTTTCAAATCAAAGTTCTTTTGTGTACACTTAAAGGGGAACAGAGGGCAATATATAGAGTAAATATAACAATAAAACACACATTAACGAACCTTATTCAAGACTTACAAAAGTTTTTTGTTCTAAGGTTGGAAAGTTATAGTGTTTTGAAAGTAGCTCGAGCAAACTATTTCCGCAGTTTGAACAGCCTGCCATGATATTAATTTTATCCAATCAGAATGCACGTTCATTTTCTCTGCGTAACACTCATGACGTATGTATGTGCCCAGTTGTGTTGGCTCATTGAGGTTGGGAATAGCACGTGTGAAATACCTGTTTCTGCCTCTTGCGACGATTTCGCAAGTCCACGGGTGGCGCCTATCTCATTGCAGCAAATAAATTCTGCTGGACTCGTGAACAACTCCACGTTACATTTTCCGCACGAGCACCACGCCGTGTCACCTGCACGCAGACGCTCTGCCCCACGCTCGCCATGCCCATGGTCAGCATCAGTCTCATCCTCGCCGTCATCCGAGCTTTCTTCTCTTATTTCATCACCGGAGTCGAGAGTACCTCTCCTAGCTATTTTAAGTTCGTTTCTTAAGACAAGGATTTTTTAAGATGTTACCTTGTTGACAGTTTCGGCGAGAATCTTCCGCCTTCTTCAAAACAGTCACCAGATGTGTCCTAGGGGAGCGACCTGACAGCAGGAGGCGTGAACTACCTGTCAAATTGGGCGGGACGTTCACGCCTCCGTAGCGTAACATCAGCTGATAAGGCATGTCACCACTCGACATCTGGTGACTGTTTTGAAGAAGGTGGAAGATTCTCGCCGAAACTGTCAACAAGGTAACATCTTAAAAAAATCCTTGTCTTAAGAAACGAACTTAAAATAGCTTTAATAGTTAGACATAATGAACTTCCACTACATAGTACCTCTCCTAGGTTCAAACTGGTACCCTTCTAAGCCATAGCCTGCTTGCAGTGTGTCTTGCGGGATCTCTTCGTATGATTCGACAGAGCTGTCGCTTTCACTTGATGCACCCGACGCCATGATTACACGCTTATCTCCTCTATTTCGGAGAGTTCCGCTAGTGCAGTGGGTAGCGCTGACGTCACGGTCTTTTAAAAATGGCGACTCTTGTGCGGTTTAGCGTATAAAGTATTATATTTACAATTACCAAGATATTTCGTTGTTTTCTAGTATATAAATTTGATAGAATACTTAAGAATACGTTACTTTGTCACATCAGCAACTGTATATATTATATTCAGTACCCCTTTAACAGGCTTGTACTGATGTTGTCTCCATGAGCTGACCCGAGTTCAAACTGACTTTTACTAATGTTATCTTAAAATCGTTTTTATTTCAAGAGAACAGTAAAGTCAGTTGTATTTTATAGAATTCAAACTGCTATTTCAAACTTGTGCAAAGGTGATTCAGCATATAAATGGTTTGCTGTCAATCAAATAAAAATAGGTACCCTATGGGCACATGTGGCTGTTGCTTATAAATAAAATTGTTTTCTGATACAATGTCCATATAGCATATATATGTTATCAGTTATACTCGCCTCATCTCTTGCAAGCATCACCAAGTTGTGAGCAGCATCAGGGCTTTGTTCAAAATACAGTGCTGTGAACTATATCTATTTTCAAAATAGTAAGAAAGCAGGTGGCACGGTGGTGTAGTGGTTAGCGCTGTCGCCTCACAGCAAGAAGGTCCTGGGTTCGAGCCCCGGGGCCGGCGAGGGCCTTTCTGTGTGGAGTTTGCATGTTCTCCCCGTGTCCGTGTTAACTTAAAGGCAGTATTTAAAGTAAACTAAACTTGAAGGCAGTACTTAAAGTAAACTTAAAGGTAGTACTTAAAGGCAGTACTTAAAGTAAACTTAAAGGCAGTACTTAAAGTAAACTATACTTTAAGTACTCCCTTTAAGTACTACCTTTAAGTTTAATTTACTTTAAGTACTACCTTTTAAGGTTTTTTTTTATATATATATATCTTCATAAGAGGGTGGCACGGTGGTGTAGTGGTTAGCGCTGTCGCCTCACAGCAAGAAGGTCCGGGTTCGAGCCCCGTGGCCGGCAAGGACCTTTCTGTGTGGAGTTTGCATGTTCTCCCCGTGTCCGTGTGGGTTTCCTCCGGGTGCTCCGGTTTCCCCCACAGTCCAAAGACATGCAGGTTAGGTTAACTGGTGACTCTAAATTGACCGTAGGTGTGAATGGTTGTCTGTGTCTATGTGTCAGCCCTGTGATGACCTGGCGACTTGTCCAGGGTGTACCCCGCCTTTCGCCTGTAGTCAGCTGGGATAGGCTCCAGCTTGCCTGCGACCCTGTAGAAGGATAAAGCGGCTAGAGATAATGAGATGAGATGAGTAAGAAAGCACTTGTTCATGAATTGTCTTAGCCTCAGTATCTGCGAAAAAGCTAAAAAAACCAACAACAACAACTTACAGAACCTTTCATTTGACCTTTCAGAAGAACCAATCAAAAGATACATTTTCTTAAAATAAACACCACTTACTTGATAACGAATCAGTAGCCTTGGTGAACCACGGGGTGAATTTCGTTTGTCTTTTTATCTGCCGATTATCTTCCGATACTACGAAGTTATAACAAGGTTTTTCTTATTTTGTTTCTAGTTCTGACTACTTCCGAAGTTTATCAAGAAATAGAACGGGTAATCGAACTTGATCAGGATAAGTGCTACTTGGTTACGAAGCTTTGCTATTGTTACACTCGTTCTTATGCTCGTTCTCGTGTACCTTTTGATAACGCGAGATCAACTGTTCCTATCGTGAGATCACGATTCGCCGTTCTGGTGATTGCAATACTTATGCACATGCACTACTGTAATCCGTATGCGCATGCGCAGTACGTGATTGTTACACTCTTACGTTCTTACAGCACAATGACATAGTGGCTACCGCTTCTATATGAGGCAGTAGCCACAAAAATTGATTGGTTCATTTTTTGCACACCATTGTTCACTGTTTTCTACTGTGTATGTTAGGTAAAAAAGGTCATTTGATAAAATGCTTATTGACCGAGTTAGGCCGGGCCGGACGGAAAAATATTTGGCTCTTAGTCATATGACCTTAAGACAAATATTTTCCCGTCCGGCCCTCCCACTCAGTCAATAAATACATGTTGTATAGACATTAAGAAGTAGCTTTCGGCAACACATCTAGTCATTTAACTGTATAATTTTGAAGATTGTAAACTACTCAGCTTTAAATGTAGCTTAATTACAATGTGTGATAATATACACTACCGTTCAAAAGTTTGGGGTCACTTTGAAATGTCCTTATTTTTGAAAGAAAAGCACTGTTCTTTTCAATGAAGATCAGTTTAAACTAATCAGAAATACACTCTATACATTCCTAATGTGGTAAATGACTATTATAGCTAAATTCTACTAAATGTCTGGTTTTTGGTGCAATATCTCCATAGGTGTATAGAGGCCCATTTCCAGCAACTCTCACTCCAGTGTTCTAATGGTACAATGTGTTTGCTCATTGCCTCAGAAGGCTAATGGATGATTAGAAAACCCTTGTACAATCATGTTAGCACAGCTGAAAACAGTTGAGCTCTTTAGAGAAGCTATAAAACTGACCTTCCTTTGAGCAGATTGAGTTTCTGGAGCATCACATTTGTGGGGTCGATTAAATGCTCAAAATGGCCAGAAAAATGTCTTGACTATATTTTCTATTCATTTTACAACTTATGGTGGTAAATAAAAGTGTGATTTTTCATGGAAAACACAAAATTGTCTGGGTGACCCCAAACTTTTGAATGGTAGTGTAGTTGTGATATCACATGTAATGTTGATCAAGAGTACCACTCTGCTCCATTCCATAGATCGAAGGTGTGAGTTTGACTCGTTCTCCTCCAGCTGCAGGGATAGCAACAGTAGACCCACTCCCCTTAAGAGAAGACACATGGGCTGAAGACTCTCCTGAACCCTCGCCTGATCCAAAACCAACCAGAAAAAAACCTCACAAAAAATCAAGCAGTGCCTGGGTCATAGACAGTACCACACCACATACCAACAGAATCCAAGGCACACTAAGGAACCCAGAGTTTCAGCATAACGGTATGGTGTATGCTTTCATAGTCTAGTAGGTGAACACTCTCATCACTAAGTTTTCTCCTTTCACCAGTGTGACCACATCAGTGTGTACAAAAACCAGACAATGGCCATATAAACCTTACAATGAGTCATTTACTGTCAGGGAAAAGACTGAGGTTAAGTTACCGTCAGCAGCATCAGGATATAGGTCAGTCTCCCATCCCCACTCTTCTTCTGTTTTCTTTTCTCCATTAACGTGTCTACGTGATGTGTTTTTTCCACTGAGGGTCTCGTAGAATGTCGGCCCTTCTGCTATCTGATTGAACTAAAGTGTGACTTAAGATTGTCCCCATTGCGACAAAATGTCATAAAATCCTGACTCCATGTATTCTCCGGTTTCATGGCTTAACTATTATCACCATCCTTGTATTTATATGACAGATACGTTGCCTCTATTTTCATCTATTCTTTTGACTTTTCATTGTCATATATGAAGACATCAACAGGGTTAGACTCTTGCTGTTATCACAATAACAGAACTACAAATTAAATTTGCATGTTATATCATTATTATGTCATCAGATATGCAATATGATTGGGATATTATACTGTAATATCACTGCAGAAAATGACCAAAAGGTTTCTCCTGTCTTTATTTCCACTTCATTTATAGGTAACCTGGGAGTCCATCGGCCAGACACAATTGTGTTCCCTTCCAGCGACTGTCTATCTGACAATGGTATCAGTCTCTCATTAATAACATGATTCATATGAAAGCATGGTGATGTACTGTATACAATTAATTTCCAAGTTAATTTACGAAAGACTCAGTGTCAGCGTTTTTATCACAAAAGGTAAACTTGAAGCAACATTTTTTATGTCTGTCAGAGTGCACAGCAACCTAGTTCAGTCATTCTTTACCTTTTGATGTGGTGCGCATACTGGAAGCATTGAATATGTTTTAACCCCTAATGCTTCCAGCGTGGTATTTAGTTATTAATCTTAGAACATATTATACAGTAACTACAATGTATACTCAACAAAAATAAAAACTTTACACTCGTTTCAAAGTCAATAATTTGAACATTTTGGAAAATAGGTTTGAAATAACGATTGTATTCAATTATCTTGTCATTAAAGATGCTATAGCATACAGATCATGTTTGTCATGGAATCGGTTCCACCGGAAATGCGACCACAATGTCCATGATCAAAAACTGTGAGTCACAACTTAATGAAATCATGTCAATATCGGGTGTGTCCTCCATGGGCGTTCACAACTGCGATACAACGTCTCCTCATGGATCGGATGATGCGCCTGAACACAGCTTGGGGAATGCGCCGCCATATTTGTACCAACGTGGCACCAAGCTCCTGCAAGCTCTGTGGAGGGTTCCTTACGGTCGGCTGTGGTGCCAGTTTGATGGAGACGTGTCTGGAGATTATGGATGGTCTGTCGACTGCATCCCATAACCCTCGCAACGTCAGTGACGGATGTTCCCGTATTCAGCATGCCAATGGCACGTTCACGCTGAATGTTTGACAGTCGTGGCACTGCAAATTAATGAATAATTAACCATAAAACCTTGTTTTTCTGAGATGACACTCTACTCTGCTACCATGAGATCAATTGCACGTGTATCAATAGGTCACGTCACTTGTGTCATGTGGAAACGTGATTTTAGCATGCAGTGCTCTCGCACGTGCTACGTAGGCCCGACCAGTAGAATGAATGTGTGACGTAATGCCCTTGACAATGCATTTAACCATAATCACAACAAGAACTCTTTCAAGAAAAGTTTCTAAACACTATTTGAAAAATAATGATTGTCAAGTTTTTATTTTTGCTGAGTATATTATATTTAGTCATTATCTTGTGATTTCTGTGCACACTTGGAAAAAAGGGTTTGTTTACCGTTTTTCATTGCTGTATTTGTGGCCAAACACGGTCACTTGCCTCAGTTTTTCCTAATTTTGCCTGAATATATTCCAAACAATCTGAAAGGAACTGTACTAAATCTAATTGTACTCACTGTCCATTAGATTTGGATGACAGGATGTCTCAGATCTCATGCCAGTCAGCAGCTTCCTGCTCCATGGCATCCCAGGTTTTGGACCGTGCCCAGAAGAGGAAAGAAGACTTCTGGGGAAAGACTTAACGTCATCTTGGTGCTCACACTGCTGCAGAAATCACATCCTTCTACTCACAGCCCTATACTAATGTATAATGTAAAATTCAGGGAACTAAATTTTAGATTTATCTTTCTTTTTTTTTTTAAATTTGTCTTAAAGTATATTTTGATACTAACAATTTAGCATGGTCATGGACAAGGGTTTTAATGAATGTGCATAAATTATTTCTTTGAGGTTTTTAATGAAATTGTCTAAAAACTTAATGCAAATTTAAAAAAAAATGTTTTTTGTTGATTGATACATTTTGTATTGTATTTTAATCACTAATTAAATTATTGTCTTTTGAAAAAGAAACGCTGTATTATAGTTTATATTATATGTAGCCTATAATATAACTGTATTATAAGGCTGGTTTTGAGTTTCTGGAAAAAACAAAACACAAAGCCACAGGCAATGAGGAATCTCATCTCATCTCATTATCTCTAGCCGCTTTATCCTGTTCTACAGGGTCGCAGGCAAGCTGGAGCCTATCCCAGCTGACTACGGGCGAAAGGCGGGGTACACCCTGGACAAGTCGCCAGGTCATCACATGGCTGACACATACGGTAGACACAGACAACCATTCACACTCACATTCACACCTACGGTCAATTTAGAGTCACCAGTTAACCTAACCTGCATGTCTTTGGACTGTGGGGGAAACCGGAGCACCCGGAGGAAACCCATGCGGACACGGGGAGAACATGCAAACTCTGCACAGAAAGGCCCTCGTCGGCCACGGGGCTCGAACCCGGACCTTCTTGCTGTGAGGCGACAGTGCTAACCACTACACCACCATGCCGCCCCGCAATGAGGAATACGATTGAAAAAGACAAACTATATTATACACATGATACATGTTCAAGTTCGTTTTTCGTTCTGTTTTCAAGTTTCGGTGACATAAAATGACATTTATTTGACATAAATCAAAGACAAATCTGCTTGGAAAAACCTGTTCCCACACATTTCAGTGTAGACTTGATTCTGCGAAACCATGTTTCTAAAACCAGTCTCTAAGTTATTATGTTCAATCTTTGAATCATCTAGACGGTTTTTCTATAAATTGGCTTTCTGTATTCTATAAGTTGGATTTATAATGAGGGTGGCACGGTGGTGTAGTGGTTAGCACTGTCGCTTCACAGCAAAAAGGTCCTGGGTTCAAGCCCAATGACCGATGAGGGCCTTTCTGTGTGGAGTTTGCATGTATCTGCGTGGGTTTCGTCCGGGTGCTCCGGTTTCCCCCACAGTCCAAAGGCATGCAGGTTCGGCTAATTGGTAACTTTAAGTTGACCGTAGGTGTGAGTGTGAATGGTTGTTTCTTTGTGTCTGCCCTGCGATGATCTAGTGACTTGTCCAGGGTGTACCCCACCTCTCGCCCATAGTCAGCTGGGATAGGCTCCAGCTTACCTGCGACCCTATAGGACAGGATAAGTGGCTACAGATAATGGATGGATGGATTTATAATGAGGGTGGCACGGTGGTGTAGTGGTTAGCACTCTCGCTTCACAGCAAGAAGGTCCTGGGTTCGATCCCAACGGCCGATGAGGGCCTTTCTGTGTCGTGTTTGCATGTGAATGGTTGTTTGTTTCTATGTGTCCGCCCTGTGACAATCTAGTGAGTTGTCCAGGGTGTACCCCACCTCTTGCCCATAGTCAGCTGGGATAGGCTGCAGCTTACCTGCGACCCTGTAGGACAGGATAAGCAGCTACAGATGATGGATGGATGGATGGATGGATTTATAATGAGGGTGGCACAGTGGTGTAGTGGTTAGCACTGTCGCCTCACAGCAAGAAGGTCCTGGGTTCGAGCCCAACGGCCGATGAGGGACTTTCTGTGTGGAGTTTGTGTGGGTTTCATCCGGGTGCTCCCGTTTCGTCCAAAGACATGCAGGTTCGGCTAATTGGTGGCTCTAAACTGACCGCAAGTGTGAATGTGAATGGTTGTTTGTTTCTATGTGTCCGCCCTGCGATGATCTAGCGATTTATCCAGGGCGTACCCCACCTCTCGCCCATAGTCATCATGTCTGTGACCCTGCACAGGATGGATGGATGGATGGATAATGTTCTCGAGTTAGTCATAAATAACACACTTATACAGGGACTGTTGAGTTGTGTGGGTTTCAGCTCTAGTCAGGACACGTTTTATAGTTTGACCTGCAGTGTGGCACTCACGTCATGGTAGCACTGAGCATCCACACAACTGATATATTTTTAATTGCCTAGGCTATGTAATTTATTTTCCCCAGTTTTGAAATAGTCTATAAGGCTCTCTCTCCAGCGCTTCTCATAAGTCTCTTGGCAACCCCTTCAGTGTAAGATTGCTCAAGCTGCTCAACTGGAAACGTAATAAAGAGCCTGTATTATAACCTGCAATAATTATCCTGAACGCAGACGTTTCCGGCTTTTTTTTTAACGTCATCATGGGGATTTCACCGGAAGTATTCCAAGCATGCAGTAAAAATACCGGCGATAATAGGACGTTTAATAACTTCTTGGGTTGCAAGTTTCAGGACCATCACGGTCTGCGAATTTCCAAACCAATTAACCTGAGTCAGAGGAGCTGATGTGCACACGGCCTGAACACAAGCAGGTGTGGATTCGCCTCAGTCAGAGAACTGATATCACACCGCAGTGACGTTGGGGATGAGATCTAGGCCAGCGCGAGGGCTATATAAACAACTAGGTTATGCTGGTTACCACAAACAGTGTGACACTGGAACTGGTTGCTCAGGTGATCTGATCTGTCAGAGAGCTCATCAGTGAAGGAGTTCTGAGGGAAGATGAACCGCTGCGTCCTGGCTGCGCTCCTGCTGCTGCTGTGCTGCGCTCTAAGCGCACATGCCCGACCTGCGCGTGTCCGCTCGCGCCCTTTGGACAACTCTGAGACATGGAACAACGTCATGGTCCTGGCCAAACACGTGAGTTTAAAGCCCAGGGATGCAACGGGTTCATGCATCTTATTGCATTGCTATATTTGACATTTGTGATAACCTACTGGTGCTACCTTTTAAGTTTACTTTAAGTACTACCTTTAAGTACTGCCTTTAAGTTTACTGCCTTTAAGTACTACCTTTAAGTTAATTTAAAGGCAGTACTTAAAGTATAGTTTACTTTAAGTACTACCTTTAAGTTAACTTAAAGGCAGTATTTAAAGTGAACTAAACTTGAAGGCAGTACTTAAAGTAAACTTAAAGGCAGTACTTAAAGTATAGTTTACTTTAAGTACTACCTTTAAGTTAACTTAAAGGCAGTATTTAAAGTAAACTAAACTTGAAGGCAGTACTTAAAGTAAACTTAAAGGTAGTACTTAAAGGCAGTACTTAAAGTATAGTTTACTTTAAGTACTGCCTTTACTTAAAGGCAGTACTTAAAGTAAACTATACTTTAAGTACTGCCTTTAAGTGCTACCTTTAAGTTTAATTTACTTTAAGTACTACCTTTTAAGGTTTAAAAAAAAAAAAAAAAAAAAAATATATATATATATATATATATATATATATATATATATATATATCTTCATAAGAGGGTGGCATGGTGGTGTAGTGGTTAGCGCTGTCGCCTCACAGCAAGAAGGTCCGGGTTCGAGCCCCGTGGCCGGCGAGGACCTTTCTGTGTGGAGTTTGCATGTTCTCCCCGTGTCCGCGTGGGTTTCCTCCAGGTGCTCCGGTTTCCCCCACAGTCCAAAGACATGCAGGTTAGGTTAACTGGTGACTCTAAATTGACCGTAGGTGTGAATGTGAGTGTGAATGGTTGTGTGTCTATGTGTCAGCCCTGTGATGACCTGGCGACTTGTCCAGGGTGTACCCCGCCTTTCGCCCGTAGTCAGCTGGGATAGGCTCCAGCTTGCCTGCGACCCTGTAGAACAGGATAAAGCGGCTAGAGATAATGAGATGAGATGAATGAGCTTCATAAGATGTCCATATGGTGCACTAGTAAAACCTATCCCAGTGATTTGCCCTTTGCGTGCATTAATACCTTGTTCTCCTGTTGCATGCTCACAGGCGCAAGCGCAAGACCGAGACCATGAGACTCGCCTTCTCCCAGTGATTTCAAGCGACAAATTAAAAGTGAGTGCACCAAATACTGCAGCATTTTCACTGGCACGGATAGAAAAAATGCATTCATTCATTCATTCATTAATAACTTTATTATTCTTACTTCTCCTCTAGGACGGGGATGTTTGCTGTGTCAATGTCCAGATCCTCGATTACTACCTCACGCACATCTTGGTTGGTCAGGCACATGAAGGTGAGGAGCACCACTATCCACGCCTGCATCTGGTCAAGCCTGATTTGAAGAGAGTGGCTAAAGACTTGGAGCCCCACTGTGTAAGTAGTGCATCATTTGACTATTGTGTCCTGTATGCATCCAAAATGAACAAGACTCCCAGAGTGCTGTCTTCACATAGTCGTACTCAGTGTTTCCCATGTTCTTCTAGAACTCCAAACAGATTGACCTGGAGCATTTGCAAGCTTTCACACAGAACCTCCAAAGAGCCGGAGAGATGTACAAGGTAGGCTGGTCTAAATTGGTTTAAGACTGTGAAAAACCTATCTAACACATGTTGTGAGCATGGAGGCTAAGTTTTGCCATTCTGGTTTCAGAATAACTCCAAAGCAAAGAACAAGGCGATCGGGGAGACTGATATTCTGTTCCATTATCTGTACGAGTCGTGCAGCGCCACCACCACATCCTAGACCTGTGCAAGAGCCTCTGCAATGTATTCTCAGAAAAAAAGGGTAGTAAACAGGACCTTTTCCTGTTGCTGAATTATACACTCCACAAAGATCTATTGTACCTTTTATTGTGTATTTTTTTTCACCTCGTAAGTTGTGTTTACTCTAAAAACTAATTATTGTACAATCATGTGCCTTAAAACTTCTTTTTAAAAGCTGCATATCCACAGGTGAATAAGGATACAGATCGATCCTTAAAGGTACCACTGCACTGACAAGGAAAAACAGTTTAGTACCCTTTTTTCCCCCCCCACTGAATGTCCCATGGATTGATGGAGATATGCCTATTTTTATTTTTTATACCAAAAAGTGTTTTGAAATATTTGACATCTTTATTTATTATAGTGTTTTATTTATTAGCTTTATTTATTCAGCATTATGTGATGGTTATAAATTATTTGTATCGACAGTATAGGCTCGACACAATGTGTGAACTGGGTCATTATGACTTAAAAGTGGAAGCCAATATAACCGGCTTGGAATGTAACTCCAATGCCAGAGTAAGAGAATGTAAATGCATTGTAAAAGCATTCCTACTATGTACTTTGAAAAGAAAAAAACTTTTTCACAATTAAAATGAAATTATTTAAGAATGTTTTAAAGAGTTGTAAATTGTTGGTGTATTTTTTATTTTTTTTTTACATAGTCTATTCATTTGTATATTCACAATAAAAGATTTAAAAACAAAACAATCTGTTGCTTGTTTTTATATGCTATGAGATTTAAAAAAAAAACTTTTCAGCAAATGACAACGCTAATCAAACATGTTCGGTTTCATAAAGTGAAACTCACGGAACACCAGCACTTGTGCTCCTTATTTTCTTGAGATAACTAAAATTAATTCATTAGACATTAATTTGGACGACACCCATATTTAATTCCTTACACTCCCAGGACCCACGGGCAGGGCCATTATTAATAAAACTACATGTTCTCGACTATCTTTACTGCAGTTATTAAATAATATGCTTAACTGAATTATAAGCTATGACTTTAAGAGGTTATCAGGTCTCATTTGTGTAGGTGCATTTGGGTAATTGAGTGATCAATCTCATTAAATCTGAAGGTTAATAATTAAAATTGAATCAGTCTCATTTGAATCATTTTCATTGAATCAGTCTCATATCATTAAATCACTCATGGAATCAGTCTCATTAATTAATACCATTAATTTTGGTGCTTAATAATAAATTACCAAACAGCTAAATTATGGTATATTCCAAATTATTATGATCACTTACCATATTACATAAATCATATGCACCTTTTAGAATTCTTTGGAGATTGGGGACTTCAGAGATATTGGAACACAAACACACAGTTTCAATAAAAAATGAATTTATTATACCAAAGATAAAAATGAATAATGGCAGTTGAAATATATACAAACAGTGAGATATACTTGAGTGTGAGTGTGGGTGTGTTGTGGTGAAAACAAAAGATTAGCTTTGTGTGCTAATTAAGATGTGTTTGTGTGTGTCAGGCCTGGTGAGGCCTAGCTTGGTTGCTAGCTAAGACAAAGGAATGTTATCTAATGGCCCTTTTCCACTACCCTTTTTCAGCTCACTTCAGCTCACTTCAGCCCGACACGGCTCGCGTTTCGACTACCAAAAACCAGCACGACTCAGCTCGCTTCAGCCCTGCTTAGCCCCTAAAACTCGCACCGTTTTGGAGTGGGGCTGAAGCGAGCCAAACCGTGCCGAGTGAGGCTGGGGGCGTGAGCAGACACTCCCCTGTGCACTGATTGGTGAGGAGGAGTGTCCTCACATGCCCACACACGCCCCGCGAGCGCGCTGGGATCTGTAAACACCGTAAACCCGGAAGAATAATAATTACGAATTACGAGAATTTCTGAAGCCTTATGCGCCTCGCCTCATCTATACGCTCTTGCCAGTATCTGTTGGCGTTGTCGGTGACAACAAGCCACAGCACCAAGACCAGCAACACTAACGACTCCATGTCCTCCATGTTTATTGTTTACTATCCGGGTCGTGAGACTACCGCTTAAAAGATCACTGAATCAGTGACATACAGAGCATCGTGCACGAGTTCGCGGAGCGCAAGGCTCGCCGTATGCCCTTCAAATAATGCGCGCAGTAGGCTATTGATGTTTTATTATGAGCCATGTACAGTATGTCGCCGAATGTTTTTTTGTTTGAGTTACATGTTCGTTTGAAGGACTTAATGTACAAAATAACATAGTTGCACCCCGGAGTGTTGAAATTGGTAAACACAGTGCATTCAGTGAGGTTTGCACCGCCCTCCTTTTATTTCTGACTCTTCCTGTCACCGTTGCAACCTCTGAGCGCTCATTCGTATGCCCTTCAAATAATGTGCGCAGTATAGGCTATTGATGTTTTATTATGAGCCATGTACAGTATCCTAATGTTTTTTGTTTCTGAGTTACATGTTCGTTTGAAGGACTTGATGTACTACTAAATAACATAGTTGCACCCGGTAGTGTTGAAATTGGTAAACACCGCAGTTGCGGACATTTTGTAACCTAAAATGATGTTATGATAAGCTTTAATAAAGGGCCCGGTCATTTGCCCCGCCCCCGGCCTGGCTCTGACTTGTTCCGCCACTGTCACTGATGTCACTGTTTGCGCTGCTTAACGACATCACGTGACGTCCACCCACTTTCGCTAACTCCACCCAATGTGTCCACCCACTTCCAGCCAGCACGGTTCAGCGCGGTTGTAGTCGAAATGCAACTCCAACAGCCCCGCTCAGCTTGACTCAGCTCGACTCAGCACGGCACGGCTCAGCCGCGTTTGTAGTGGAAAAGCGGCATATGTAGAACAAAAGGATTAGCTCTGGTAGCTAACTCCATGTGTGTTTGTGGGGGAGGAGTTGACCACGTGGCTAGGCCTATGGCCTAGCAAAAGAAAGACGCTAGCGTGGGATGCTAACTGAGGTGTGTTTGAGCACGTGGTGAGGCCTAGATTAGCTTTGTGTTGCTAAGTGGACAAAAGAATTAGCCGTGTGGTTAGCTAAGGCCCAAGGACCCTACCTCGTGGAGTTAAAACAAAAGGTGTGTATGTGAGTGGGGGGGAGGACCACCACGTGTTGGAGACAAAAGATTAGCTCTGTGTAGCTAACTCCACATGGTGGAGGCCTTGTGATCCCTTGAGACAATACAATTAGCCCTGGAGGCTAATGGAACAAAAGAATTAGCCGTGTGTTTAGCTAAGGTGTTTGTGAGGCCTGTTGAGGCCTGTGACCATGTGTTTCTAAGTAACAAAGGACTAGCCGGTAGTTAACCCACTAGCTCATAACAATACTGAATCCACTGAAATCTTGATGCGGTCAAGATGTATAAGGAAATTAAGTATGTTAGTATGGAATAAAGAGAAGCATGCACAGCCTATCTATTAAACAATTGAGAGATTAAAACAAAACAGAACAATCAACAATTCAACACGCTGCGTGTCGAACAGTGTAAACAATTAAACCGTTCGAGTGTCAAATAAACACTACTTCAATAAAAGCTAATTCCTAAGACTAGGTTTTGCCCCAATGCCAAGTCTTACTCAGTATTTTGCCTCTAGCAAGATTATGAATGTTCCGAGACTTTGGAGTTTTGCCGTTGTGGAGCACATGAGTCGCTTCCGTGAGGCACAGAGAACTTCCTGGTCCGGCTCGTGATGAAAAGAAAGTCTCTGATTAAACAATGTGCACAGCTTTTGAGTTAAAAAGGATTCAGTCGCTTCTTAACTTTTAATTAACTGCTTTGAGCTGCAGTCGTACGTACTGATAATGAATAAATGAAAAACCGGTTGTAAACTCAAGCTGAGTTTAAAATCGCGCGATCTTAGAGTCTACCGTGGCCAAAGGTAAACAAAGAAAAGCGCGAAACTCTGATTCTTGCAAGAAAGAAAAGAAAAGACGTCTTTTTGGGTTTGCTCGCGGAGCGAGCGATTCCTCCCTGTGTCCGTGTTGAAATCACGGCGCCAAAAGAGAAGGAGCTAGGAGTTCCCGGGTTTCTTATGCTTTCATGGAGGATGTGACATTGGTGATCCCGCCCCCGCATGACGCAGGTCAACGTGGAAGTTGGCTGATGGGAAATGTAGTTTCTTAAAGAGATGGACTGAATGTACCTACATTTGTGTGTTATCTAGCCATAAAGTTGTCAATGCTGACAAATACAACTAATAAAACAAACAAAAAAACCCCATAATATAATATTCATTCATGTGGGCAGCACAGTGGTGTAGTGGTTAGCGCTGTCGCCTCACAGCAAGAAGGTCTGGGTTCGAGCCCCATGGCCGACAAGGGCCTTTCTGTGCAGAGTTTGCATGTTCTCCCCGTGTCCGCGTGGGTTTCCTCCGGGTGCTCCAGTTTCCCCCACAGTTCAAAGACATGCAGGTTAGGTTAACTGATGGCTCTAAATTGACCGTAGGTGTGAATGGTTGTCTGTGTCTACCGGTATGTGTCAGCCCTGTGATGACCTGGCGACTTGTCCAGGGTGTACCCCGCCTTTCACCCGTAGTCAGCTGGGATAGGCTCCAGCTTGCCTGCGACCCTGTAGAAGGATAAAGCGGCTAGAGATGATGAGATGAGATTCATTCATGTTCACTAAACACTTTGTTCTGGTATCACTGGGCAGGAATGTTCACCACAGATAGGACACCAATCCATCGCCGGGAACTATTTACACATACATTCACACCTAGGCAATACTACTTGCATGTGTGAAGGAAATTTAGTAGATGAACATTCCTATTCTCTGTGTTTCTGTGTACTTGACTCAACGGCTGGTGATAAGCAGGCTGCCTTGTTTATGTTTCATGCCATGTTATGCCTGACCACGCATCCGCTGCGCATGATTAGAGCATACCAGGTGCATGCTCTAATAAAGAACCAATGTTTAGAAGAAAAACACTTCAAGGGCAAGCCTCGAGCCAATCACGTGCAGACGCGAGCAGTAGGCGAATGCCTTTAGGGCATAATAGATAACAGCCACTAACACACAACTCAGAGTGCGCACTCTCGGCATCACCTGAGGTGGTATCTTCTTTTCTTTTCCTGTTTTATAAGATCTACTATAATATATAACTGAAAAGACAACTGCTAAGCGTTCTGAAGTGTTTATTAGAAGTTTCCGCTACACATGTTTTTGGGCAGTGTAAGGAAACTGGGGAACCTGGAGGAAAACCACACAAACACACTGAAAATATGTGAAACTCCATAGTGACGGTAATCTAAGGATTGAACCAAGCATCCTGGAGCTGTGAGGTGTTAATGCTCTGCTGTGCTGCACAGCTCTGCTGTGACACCTACAAAATATCTATTTAAAGATCATTTAATGAAGAGTAAAATAGAGAAGCCTATAAGACATTAGGTAAGCTACTGAAAAAAAATATCTCTGAGTAGAAATTATACATAGTCAATACCTGACAACAAGACACCTCCAGATTTCATGTTTACTCTCTGTGTGTGTGTGTGTGTGTGTGTAGTTCAAAGCTCCTCCTCTTTAATTTCTTCTTCTGTAGTGTTTTTTTCCCCCGTATAAATACCCTCTGTGTCCTCACCTCTGCCCCTTTGTGCAAGTCTCCTGTTGGAGAGGTGAGTGTCATGGTTCAGTCAGTTAACAATCAGAACCCATCTTAATGTTTCTCCATGTTTATTTTATATATTTTTGGTCCCAACATTAACATTATGTCTGTCCTTACCTAACATCATGCATGTGTCTGCATAGCTGTATTTAAAACTATTATTTTTAAGTGTTAAATGTTGCTAGCTTAAAATTAACTTGCGATTTGCCGACATTTTTATTTTAATATATGTGTAGGAGCTGAAGCGGGCAGTGCTATTTACATGGAGGTGCTTTGTCCTTTTTGTTCATTATGTCAGGCTGACAATAAACGGAGATCATGTCCAAATAGGTCCTGGTGTCACAGCATTTCTATCTAATACACAACGCAGAGCCACACCAGTCACAAAGGTAAAGGCACAGACCTGTACACATATTAAGTGCTCAAACAATGAAATGTACTGTTGGTACAGTTGTGGTCAGAAGTTTACATACAGTGACTTGAATGTCATCTTGGATATGAATGTCATGGCAATATTTGGGCTTTCAGTAATTTCTTTGAACTGTTCTTTTTCTGTGAAGAATGATTGTACAGCATACATCTTTAATTAAAGAAAACCCACTAGAATTTGGTGCACAAGTTTTAATTTTCTTTGGGTTTTCTGAAATCAACACAGGGTCAAAATTATACATACCGGGTCAAAAATTTAAATACGCTCACTTAGATTATTAATTCAGAGGTGCTGAAACTTCCAAAATGTCTCTTATCTTGCCAAGGCCGAGGTCTCTTAACTTCCTGTTAGTGATCATGATTGACTACAGCTGATAGCTTCTCTGTGCCTTCATAAAAAGGGTTTGTTTACAGCACTCATTGGATTGACCAACACACAGTAAAATGGGAAAGTCCAAGGAGCTCAGTGCAGATCTGAGAAAGAGGATCACACATATACAGAACTCCGGAATGTCTCTTGGAGCCATTTCTAAACAACTGCAAATTCCAAGATCAGTTCAAACAATTGCATCCAAGTTATTGTGAGGTGTAGTCACTTTGCCAAGCCACTTTGCTTCAAGAAAACCCAAACTGTCACCCTCAGCTAAAAGGAAATTGGTTTGGATGGTCAGGAACAACCTGGGAACCACCATGGCACAGCCCTGCCATGAACTGGAAACTGATGGATCACTGTCTACAGTTCAGATCACCATGGACTAAGAGGCTGCTATCCAAGAAATAATCCCCTGCTCCAAAATTGACACCTTCAAGCTTAACTAAAGTTTGAAGCTGACCACACGGACAAAGAAAAAGCCTCCTGGAGGAAAGCTGTATGGTCAGGTGAGACAAAGATTGAGTTGTTTGGCCACAATGACCACCATGTACAGAGGGACACTGTACCAGCTGGTGGTGGTGGTAGGATCATCATGTTCTGGGGTGGTTTTGCTGCCAGTGGAACTGGTTCTTTACACAAAATGGATGGAATAATGAAGGAGGACTACCTCAGAATTCTTCAGCATAAACCATCAGAAATTTGAACACAACCCAGATAGCATTACAGTCCGCTGCTGATGTTCTAAGGTCCGTATTGGCTCTGTCTGACAGGCCAACCCTTTCCCCAGGTCAGCGTCGGATGTGAGCAGAATGATACACACAGTGATAGGTTTATACACCCGTGGGGCAGGACCACGCAGGTGCGCTCTTCAACAGTTTCAACAGACACCAACAATTTCTTCAACAGTTTCAACAGACACCACTTCAGTCCAGTCCACTTGCTGTATGCAGCACTTGGCAGACTTTTTCGGTAAGTGCCTTTTCGACATGAAGTTGTTTTATAATACGATTCTTTTGGATGAATAACCATAGTATTTTATGGAACGAAGCTAAGGTTGTTTGGGATAAGTTATTTTGTGTGTGATTGTGTTTGAATCATGCCATTTTGAGAACTGATAAATGTTTTTCATCTTCAGGTACAAGGGGCTGAGCATGAGGCTAATGATGACGTGTGACTGTAGAGAGGGGCGCTCTCTGAGGGCGCAGTCACACCGGGAAGTTTGGTCAGTTTCCTCCGTTGGTTTGATTCGTTTGTAGTGGTGTGATCGCGGATTAAATCACGTGTGAAGACTTTGTACCAATACCATACACTGCCACTTTCTTTCTTTCTTTCTTTCTTTCTTTCTTTCTTTCTTTCTTTCTTAACCCAATTTAAAGCCATGGTTCACTTGACATGCTGGGCCTGTGTGAACTTCAGGACATTTTGGTGTGAAAGCAACCTCTCTTACCTCAGTGACAGCATGCATAAGGTTCACTTTACAAGCCTGGACTATGAACTTGAGTACATTTTGGTGTGAAAGCCATCTGTTTTATATCCATGTTTTACTTGTATGGTGTTTATAATGCAGGTCAGCACTTAATCCATGTTTTACATATATGGTGATGTATACAATGCAGTTCAGCACTTTGAACATTGTTGACACTGTTTAACTTTTTTGTGCACTGTTCATTATTGCACTGTGCCAGAAATGTTGTGAGCTGATACCAATTACCAATGTGAAAATAGCTGATCTACAAAGTCACATGTCAATAAAAGCACTTTGTGATTGAAGATTTTTCTTAACATTTGTCTTATTAATGCTAATGAAGCAAACTTGGGGGTTGGGGGGTTCACCTCAGACGGTTGTTGTACATATCTGGACTACATCCGGCCCTGATCCGCGGCATTGATCCAACTCACATCCGTACCTGATTTGGCCAGTGCAGAGATAGGTTTTTAGTGATCCGTGTCAGACCTGGCCCACATCCTTTCCAGATCCAAAAATTGTATCTGTGCCGGATACGGGGCGGAGAGCAAAAGTTATGTGGGACAGATCCATTTGCTGTATTCAGACTGGACTTTGGGGTACATCCGGTGCTGATCCGGCTCAGATCAAATTGCTATCTGGGAACTTGGGACTTGACTTACAACAGGACAATGAACCCAAACATGCATCAGAGCTGGTTGTGGAAGATAAAGCAGGCTAACATTAAGTTTAAAAACAAGTCCTGACTTCAACCCTATTGGAAATATATGGACCATGCTTAAAAGTCGAATCCATGCCAAGAAAAAAAAATTTAATTGAACTCTACCAATTCTACTGTGAAGAGTCGTGAAATATACAACCAGAATTCTGCCAGAAGCTTGTTCATGGCAAACAAAAATGTTTGGTCAAGGTGAATCTTGCGAAGAGACATTTTACCCAAATATTAGGTGTGCTGTATGTAAATTTTTGACCCTGTGTTGATTTTCAGAAAACCCAAAGAAAATTAAAACTTGTACACCAAATTCTAGTGAGCTTTTTTTAATTAAAGATGTATGCTGTACATTCTGCTACAGAAAAAGAACAGTTCAAAGAAATTACTGAAAGCCCAAATATTGCCATGACATTCATTCATTCATTCATTCATTCATTCATTATCTCTAGCCGCTTTATCCTTCTACAGGGTCGCAGGCAAGCTGGAGCCTATCCCAGCTGACTACGGGCGAAAGGCGGGGTACACCCTGGACAAGTCGCCAGGTCATCACAGGGCTGACACATAGACATAGACAACCATTCACACTCACATTCACACCTACGGTCAATTTAGAGTCACCAGTTAACCTAACCTGCATGTCTTTGGACTGTGGGGGAAACCGGAGCACCCGGAGGAAACCCACGCGGACACGGGGAGAACATGCAAACTCCGCACAGAAAGGCCCTCGCCGGCCCCGGGGCTCGAACCCGGACCTTCTTGCTGTGAGGCGACAGTGCTAACCACTACACCACCGTGCCGCCCATGACATTCATATCCAAGATAACATTCATGTCACTGTATGTAAACTTCTGACCACAACTGTATGTTGTCTCTGAATGCATTCATAGCATAGTTGACATTTATGTTATGCTCTGTTATTTGCAACTTGCAAATTATGATAAGCAGTCTCACAATAAACAGTTTTCTCAAAATGATCAAAACCGAGGCGATGTCCACGAATAAGAACTAATTTATCTTGGCTCCAGCAATATCGTTATCCTAAATACATGTATTAAAACCCCAATCTGACAACAAAGTAAATCACTGTAAAGATGAAGGAACGTGTAATCAAACCTGTTTCATAGTTTGAATAACCATGTGATATAACCAGGAAACAAAAAGAGAAATTTCTTGTGAAGAAGTACTGAATAACTTAGAGTTGTCGATCTGGTCAGATTCAAGCATGTCTACATGATGCAGAGTGTAAAAACTCATACAGAACAAGTTAATAATCAGACTGTTGAATAGATCATTAACTATTCATGTAGGAAGTGTCTGATTTAGTGTTGAAACCCTGCAACAAAACACAAAGTTTATTTTGCTTTTGAATAAGGTAAAATCGATTGATTAGTGGGTGAGCACTGTCGCCTCACTGCAAGAAGGTTCTGGGTTCGAGCCCAGTGGCTGACGGGGGCCTTTCTGTATGGAGTTTGCATGTTCTCCCCATGTCTGCGTGGGTTTCCTCCGAGTGCTCCGGTTTCCCCCACAGTCCAAAGACATGCAGGTTAGGCTAACTGGTGGCTCTAAATTGATCGTAGGTGTGAATGTGAGTGTGAATGGTTGTTTGTCTCTCTGTGTGTCAGTCCTGTGATGATCTGGTGACTTGTCCAGGATGTACCCTGCCTCTCGCCCATAGTCAGCTGGGATAGGCTCCAGCTTGCCCGTGACCTTGCACAGCATAAGCGCTTACAGATAATGGATGGCTGATTGATTAGTCTTGCACACCTCCTTTGCTGATTTGCCAAGTGCTTCTTTAATTGACCAGATTGTGAGTAATATGTTTAGCATCATGATAATTGTAGAGCATTAATACTTCTAATATGAAGAATGCAACTACTTAGAGAATGCAATCTGATCTAGGACCTGCATGGCATTTGTTAAGGTGCGGCCCACAGCACCACAAGGTGTCGCATTGTAGAAGTTATATAAGTCCTTATTTACACACTGGGTGATATAATAGCAGACAGAGTGTGAATTCCATTACAGCAGAGAAGAGGAAGGTGATAAGTTTCATGACACCTGGGCTAGGGGAACTTCCTGGTCTGTGCTTAAAAAAGGAGTTGGAACATCCACTGTTATACAGAGGAGATGCTCATTATGCTAGCACAAAAGACTTGAAATCATAATAGCTCCATTCTTGGATTCTTAACAGGAAACTTCTTGTAACTTCCCCACAGATGCTTCAAAAAAAAAAAAAGAGAGAGAAAAAATATTTCATGTGATTAACTCAAGCATGTCTTGGAAGGCGGTTCTGATTGCAACTGTGATTGTGGCAGAAAGTGGTAAGCCATCTATCTGGGTCAGGTGAAGTTTTTGCTGAATCGGGTAGTTGATGACCTGGTTTTAAGTGGTGGCAGAAGCTGGAGGTGACAAATCTACACACTCGTTTGACAGAGTATCAGTATTTAAATGTGGTAAATCAGCACTAATTCTGTTTGTGACAAATCTTGTTAGTAACAGTGTAAGCATTTTACCTGGATTCACAACATGAGATGGAATCAGAAATGACAAATGCGTAAACAGTGAGTGACTTACGTTTTCTGCAATTCTGCAATTTAACAGTAATACAAGTATTTCTGAACTTCATACAGTCTCTGACAATGTGCAAACGGAAAAACTAAACAACCAATGTAAAATTACATAATGATTATAGTGATTTTTTTCATTTGGTTCTTGTTTTTAGATCATGTTTTACCTTGTCGGCATCACTGGCACCATTTAAGGGTCATTGCATAACCATGTAAACATAGCATTGTTATTTTTAGTGTCTAAAAAAACTAACTAATGTTGTTCACACAATAATAAATGTGTTTAGTTTATATTTTTATGACATCTTAATTGACTGTATGGGAATCACTGGAGTTATTTAAGGCCGATTTCTCCAAAAACACATTGCATTTAAACAATAAGATGAGCATTGTGGCGGCACGGTGGTGTAGTGGGTAGCGCTGTCGCCTCACAGTAAGAAGCTCCTGGGTTAGAGCCCCGTGGCCGGCGAGGGCCTTTCTGTGCGGAGTTTGCATGTTCTCCCCGTGTCCGCGTGGGTTTCCTCCGGGTGCTCCGGTTTCCCCCACAGTCCAAAGACATGCAGGTTAGGCTAACTGGTGACTCTAAATTGACCGTAGGTGTGAATGGTTGTCTGTGTCTATGTGTCAGCCCTGTGATGACCTGGCGACTTGTCCAGGGTGTACCCTGCCTTTCGCCCGTAGTCAGCTGGGATAGGCTCCAGCTTGCCTGCGACCCTGTAGAACAGGATAAAGCGGCTAGAGATAATGAGATGAGCATTGTATTGAACTCTCTCTAATAGTGAAAATGATCCTAAGTTTTCAATGTTTATGAGAAACCTAGACCTGGTTAGTGGTTGTTACAGGGTGAGTTCAGGTATATACATCACCTAAGGGGTCATCCATAATTTTCATCATTATCATGAGTCTACAAAGAGTAGACTTTTGAGCAACCCCCCTCCAAAAGTGTACATTAGTGGACAAAAAAATGATGATGGATCTACGTGGAATAGGAATTCAAAATAAAACCATGTCTTGTATTACTTTTTATTAAAATCGGATGACAGGACAATACAAAGATTCACAAGAGATTCACAAGAGAAGAAAAGAAGACACAAGACGGGCCCAGAAGTATTCATAGAAAGCAGGCGATTCATTTATCAGTCCCCCCAGGATTTTGCGGGCCTTTTTTGTGATTGTTGCGGGCTAAAATGTCTGATGTCGCGGGGGTTTTTCCAAAAAATTGCGATGAAAGTTGCGGTGTTTTTTAGGTTTTTGTTGCGATTACATTGCGGGAGGAAGTGAAAGTTGTGAGAAATTGTTGCGATTTTCTCTTTTTGTGATTAAAATTGAGTGATATGTTAAATATTAAGTTATTACTGAAAAATTATTGATTAAAAAAACAAAGACACTGAGAAATAGTCCTATAAACAACTTTACCAATAGAAAAGATTACCAGGACTACAAAAATGCAGAAAAATAGAATGTCTTATCCAAATGCACCTGTTGGTTCAAAAGTTAAAGTGCATAGAACCTCACAGCACAACATGAAGTTACCTTAAAATATAATATAAATGCCTCAACTTTCATGTAAGAAAAAAACTATTAATACTAGTACTGTGTGCAGGCAGTCTCTCCTGAAGACTAAATTAACAATAATTATAAACTAATAAAATAAATGGCTCAGGCTTCATAGAAGAAAAAAAAACAATTTGAACAGAATCTCACAGTATGATGCTGAACCTGCCTAAACAATGGAAAATAAAATACCATTTTGGCAAAAATGTTGGCATCCATTAATTTCTTGTATTAAGTAAAAAAAAAATGTAAAGTGCACACTGTAAACATAACACACTTTCAGTAACAGAATTTAAGCCTACATAAATACTGACTCGCACATGCTGCTTCTCTTGAACGTATACACGGAAGTAAGCAGTGTTGCCAGATACTGCTGACGTTTTCCGGCCCAAAATATGTTCAAAACCCGCCAAAATGCACTTGAAACCCCCCAACTGGGCGGGAAACCCCCAATCTGACAACACTGGAAGTAAGGCGGAAGGTAGTTTGTTGACGTCATCTCAAGACGACGCCAACGATTGGTCAAATTTGCGGGAAAGTTGCGGTGATTGGATATAATTGCAACACCGCCCTGAATTCGCAGGGATTGGTTGAATTTGCAAATCACAACATCCTGGAGGGTCTGCTTATTGAAAATTAGGAACTGTCTTTTTAAGGGGAGCTGTTGCCTTTTGGCTTTGAAACGTTCGGTTTTGATTCTTTCCAAGCAGCCTGTCCTGCCCTAACTGCCTCCTCTCAGATGAATGCAGGAAACAATAAATGTTTAAAAACTGCTCGTACTCGTTTGAAGGAGTCTTGTGAATAGCGGTATTTCTGCTATTCACAAATTTGTAAATGTGGTCAAAATCTGGGTCAGCCATTGTTGTTGTATTGAAGAAAGAAAGCGTGTAGAGCTAGCTGGCACATCGATGTGGCGCGAAATTTTTAACATGGCGGCCGCCGATTCGCACATTAACGGATCATCATTTTTTCATTTTTAAAAAGTGTACGCCTGGTCATTAACCCCCTCCCCCCTGCGTATGGTTTGTACGCTCGTGATAATGATGAAAATTATGGATGACCCCTAAGCTTTCTTGCATCAATCCAACAAAATTCACCATGATGCAGTCTTAAAATCCTCAAGCTGTTGCCTGTTTAGTTCTGAAGGAAAATTATTTCTATCATATTCTGTAGAAGCATTGCTTACCGTTTTGGCAAAACTGATTGAAACCTATGTTTAGAGGAAAAGATGGGACATCTTAAAATGGTGAAAATATAAATGTGTGTACTACATGATTTGAACTCTATTAGTCTATTCTTACAGACTAATAAGAATTAAGAAAAAATGATGTCTCGTTTTAAAATGTGCATGGGTAATATATTCTATATACCACATACATTTTCATTCGGACTACATCTGGGACATGAAGAACCAAAACCATGACATATTTAAATAATATTGGCTGGCATTGAATGGTCTATCAGATATATTCCATTCAGCTAGCATGATATTCTACGAGTCGAAGACAAGTTTAATATCATGCTAGCTGAATGGAATATATCTGATACACCATGAAAAAAGCCAGCCAATGTTATTATTATTAATATTATTATTCTACATACACATTCCTTTTGGGTGTTCAACCCATCTTTCTCTTTCAAAATTCTCTCAAAATTTTCCGTATTTAACGAAGCAAACCTGGCGGCCATGTTTGTTTTTTACGTCTCCGACATATAACGTCATGTCTTGACAACTGTGCAATATCATAAACCATATTGAACACTCGTTCTCCATTGGGTAGAGTGACATAATACATGTAGGATAAGCGATATGCTAACAATATGCTATCAAACCAAAAGAATGAAACCCGCTAGAAGGGAATAGAATACATGTTTTTATTCCATCGAAAAATGTCCTGTGTGTATAATAATTCCCGATATTTCACTCTGATGATGTCACTCTAAGTGTTTTCCCGCTGACTAGATGCACGTTGTCAAGATAGCGAACTGCTTCAAAATTAAAATTCTTTGGCTTAACATTGGGGCGGCACGGTGGTGTAGTGGTTCGCACTGTCGCCACAGCAAGAAGGTCCTGGTTTCGAGCCCAGTGGCCGGCGAGGGCCTTTCTGTGCGGAGTTTGCATGTTCTCCCCGTGTCCACGTGGGTTTCCTCCGGGTGCTCCGGTTTCCCCCACAGTCCAAAGACATGCAGGTTAGGTTAACTGGTGACTCTAAATTGACCGTAGGTGTGAATGTGAGTGTGAATGGTTGTCTGTGTCTATGTGTCAGCCCTGGATGACCTGGTGACTTGTCCAGGGTGTACCCCGCCTTTCGCCCATAGTCAGCTGGGATAGGCTCCAGCTTGCCTGCAACCCTGTAGAACAGGATAAAGCAGCTAGAGATAATGAGATGAGATGTCACTCTTAAGTGTTTTCCCGCTGACTAGATGCACGTTGTCAAGATGGCGAACTGCTTCAAAATTAAAATTCTTTCACTTAACATTGGGGTGGCACGGTGGTGTAGTGGTTAGCATTGTTGCTTCACAGCAAGAAGGTCCTGGGTTTGAGCCCAGTGGCTGGCAAGGGCCTTTCTGTGTGGAGTTTGTATGTTCTCCCCGTGTCTGCGTGGGTTTCCTAGGTGCTCTGGTTTCCCCCACAGTCCAAAGACATGAAGGTTAGGCTAACTGGTGGCTCTAAATTGACCGTAGGTGTGAATGGTTGTCTGTGTCTCTGGCTCAGCCCTGTGATGACCTGGTGACTTGTCCAGGGTGTACCCCGCCTCTCGCCCACAGTCAGCTGGGATAGGCTCCAGCTTGCCTGCAACCCTATAGAACAGGATAAGCGGCTACAGATAATGGATGGATGGATTAACATTCACATTTTTTGTGGATGTGACTAAATAATATAAAGAACATTACACGGTGGTATGAAGATATGAAGTTTATCTTCTCGTGTTGAAAAATATTTCAGTCTTTTGCTTTGAAAACTTGTGAAATATATGTTCACCACTCAAAGACAAACTTTATACGGTATCATCACACAAACGTACAGTATAATATCCTCTATGTATTTATGTATGCCGGGCGGCACGGTGGTGCAGTCGTTAGCACTGTCGCCTTACAGCAAGAAGGTTCTCGGTTTGAGCCCGGAGGCCTTTCTGTGTGGAGTTTGCATGTGTGTCTGCATGGGTTTCCTCCAGGTGCTCCAGTTTCCCCAACAGTCCAAAGACATGCAGTTTGGTTAACCGGCTACTCTAAATTGTCCACTGATCGAGTTTGGAGACGGATGGGCTCTGCTAAGTTTAAATGCCTTAGAAACAACACCAATGATGGACTGATAAAATGTCATCACTGGTGCATTTATGGGCGGCACGGTGGTGTAGTGGTTAGTGCTGTTGCCTCACAGCAAGCAGGTCCGGGTTTGAGCCTCACGGCCAACGAGGGCCTTTCTGTGCGGAGTTTGCATGTTCTCCCCGTGTCCGCGTGGGTTTCCTCCGGATGCTCCGGTTTCCCCAGTCCAAAGACATGCAGGTTAGGTTAACTGGTGACTCTAAATTGACCGTAGGTGTGAATGGTTATCTGTGTCTATGTGTCAGCCCTGTGATGACCTGGCGACTTGTCCAGGGTGTACCCCGCCTTTCACCCGTAGTCAGCTGGGATAGGCTCCAGCTTGCCTACGACCCTGTAGAACAGGATAAAGCGGCTAGAGATAACGAGATGAGACGAGACATCATTCTCATCATCTCTAGCCACTTCATCCTTCTACAGGGTCGCAGGCAAGCTGGAGCCCACCCCAGCTGACTACGGGCAAAAGGCAGGGTACACCCTGGACAAGTCGCCAGGTCATCACAGGGCTGACACATAGACACAGATAACCATTCACACTCACGGTCAATTTAGAGTCACCAGTTAACCTAACCTGCATGTCTTTGGACTGTGGGGGAAACCAGAGCACCCGGAGGAAACCCCACGCGGACACGGGGAGAACATGCAAACTCCACGCAGAAAGGCCCTCGCCGGCCCCGGGGCTCGAACCCAGGACCTTCTTGCTGTGAGGCGACAGCGCTAACCACTACACCACCGTGCCGCCCGAGATGAGACATCACTGAAGTCATTTTATTTATAGTAAGCAGTCCCACTGCATGGTTTTGAAAATAAATGCTGACCTGATGTCTCAGTTCACCCGAATTCACTCTGGGTTTTTTTTTTTTTTTAATTATACTGTTTTGTTTTTGTGGTGTTGATGTGTGGGTTATAAAGCGAGGAAATCCGCTCCGCTCCTGTAACCCAAATCTGAAGCGTCCAGTAATCAGACACACGCAGTCAGCAGCCGATTCTGACCGCGAGCGCCTCATCAAAGCACGTGGAAGCTCCACGCATGCTTTCAAACAGGGCGGTGTCGAATCCCCACGTCACACGTGTGGGAATTTTCAAGGCATCACACATCGTCTGAGGAGTATAAATGTTACCGGTTGTGTTTCGGAGACGTGATGATGGTGATGATGATGGTGATGATGAGCTCACTGTCTGGGAGCAGAATGCGCACGAGCGTCCTGTCGGTGCTCACCCTGGCCACGCTCGTGCGCTTTTGTCCAGGTGAGGAGAGTGCAAGGTGTGCACAGGTGAGCTGTCTGGCGAGCTGTCTGCCTCTGCCCATGATGAAGGACATGATTAACACTCTGAAGAGCACCAGCAAGCCCTGGCCTGTAAGTAGCTGAGTTTAATAAGGTCATTTATTAGCGCTCGTGAGCCTGGAGTTAATAATTCATTCATTCATTCATTCATTCATCTTCTTTTCTTTCGCCAGAGTGACAGCAGACGCCACAAAAGATATTTGCCAAAGTTCTATGTCAAGGTAGGTGGGCTGAGGTTTATGCATAATTAGTAAAAACTTCTGGAATAGGCCATAAAATAATATAAATGGAAAATTAAGTAATGAGAAAATGCAATCAAATTGTTACATGAATATGTAGATTAGGGTGGTCCCAAAAAAATTTTTTTTAGGATTTTGTTCCGACCACCTTACCTTTTTTTTTTTTTTTTTTTTTTACATTGCCTTGTGCGAAATTTGGTTAAGATTGAACAATGTTTAGAGGTGCCACAAAGCCATTAAAGTTTTCACTCAAGACACAATGTGGCTTATTAACTGTTTCATATGAATACAAACAATACAGTAATATAACTTCCTGTGTTCAAAGTAACAATAGCTATTACTTGTCTGTGATTTTCTAAACCCTTCGGTATTATGGTATCTTGTGGAGATAAAAGAACACACTAAGGACTTCCCTAGCAGAAGGAAGCTTTCTCCCAGACAGTTCCTTGGAAGTGGGACCAATTAACCAAACGTAATTGTCCTTTCTGGTTTTGTGCTTTGCACCACCGGTACTACTTGTATTACTGTTGCTAGCCATCTGAAAAACAGAAAGAAAAACATTCACAACTTCATCAGCACATTATGATCAGTGCTCATTGTTTAAGAACCCCTTAGTGCATGAAAGTTAACCTTCTATCAGTCTATAAACTCTTCCTGCCTCTTCTTTTTCATAGACGTGGCATATTCCCTCTAGAACTGTGACTTTTTGGGGGTTTGAGAGCTTCTCTGCAACAGTCTACGCACCAACTAATGTTAATGGCTTAACCCGATTTGCAACCTCATGTGGCACCTCTAAATATTAACCAATTTTTCTGAAATTTTGCTTGTTGCCTTCTTTTAGCCTATATGTAAAAAAATGGTAGGGTGGTCAGAATGTTTTGGTAAAAAAATTTTTTTCCCATGCATTTCGGGACCACCCTAATGTAGATAATCTAATTATAATAATTATAATTATTTTACCTGCTATTGTTTTCTTTTTAGTAACCGCATGTATAATACCTATAGTATCAGTATCAGACCAACAACAAGGGGGAAATGGGGGTTGTGGAATTTACAAAAATTAATATGCATGACATGATTTCTTTATGCTACCTCTCTGAACATATATAAATCATGTAGACCTGATTGATTTTTGAGGGATGTCAAATCTACAGTATGAATTTCAGTCATGTTGGGAGAAAAGAAAAAGGTTAGGTTTTGCTCAGTAACTCTGCCCATTTTGAAGACGAGCTAGGCAAGGCCAGGCATTTTCAAGTTCAGTCCACCATAGAGTATTAACTTTAATCTAGCAGGGAAGATATACAAAACCAAGGGGGGAAAAAACATTTGGCTTCAACAAGTTAGTTAGTTATAAATGCTGAGCATGCAAATCAGTCATGTTAATTTAACATGGGATAATTAAATACATCTAACATAAAAACACCCTCCATATTAGCAAATAAAACATGTTTGATTGACAAAAAAATCTTTGTGTTAACATGAATAAATCATGTTTGTTAAACATGACAAAAGTTGGTACATTGAACATGACTAAATTTGGTCAAGTGAACATGATTTTAATGTGTGCAACTGATGTACATGATTTTTTCATTTTAAATCCACAGCCTATTTTTTTCAGTGAACAACAAATCTAATTTGGAAGAAAACATATCAGATAATGGGCGGCACGGTGGTGTAGTGGTTAGCGCTGTTGCCTCACAGCAAGAAGGTCTGGGTTTGAGCCCCATGGCCGGCAAGGGCCTTTCTGTGCGGCGTTTGCATGTTCTCTCCGTGTCCGCATGGGTTTCCTCTGGGTGCTCCGGTTTCCCCCACAGTCCAAAGACATGCAGGTTACGTTAACTGGTGACTCTAAATTGACCGTAGATGTGAGTGTGAATGGTTGTCTGTGTCTATGTGTCAGCCCTGTGATGACCTGGCGACTTGTCCAGGGTGTACCCCGCCTTTCGCCCGTAGTCAGCTGGGATAGGCTCCAGCTTGCCTGCGACCCTGTAGAAGGATAAAGCGGCTAGAGATAATGAGATGAGATGAGACATATCAGATAACGGGCGGCACGGTGGTGTAGTGGTTAGCGCTGTTGCCTCACAGCAAGAAGGTCTGGGTTTGAGCCCCGTGGCCGGCGAGGGCCTTTCTGTGCGGAGTTTGCATGTTCTCCCCGTGTCCGCATGGGTTTCCTCTGGGTGCTCCGGTTTCTCCCACAGTCCAAAGACATGCAGGTTAGGTTAACTGGTGACTCTAAATTGACCGTAGGTGTGAATGTGAGTGTGAATGGTTGTCTGTGTCTATGTGTCAGCCCTGTGATGACCTGGCGACTTGTCCAGGGTGTACCCCGCCTTTCGCCCGTAGTCAGCTGGGATAGGCTCCAGCTTGCCTGCGACCCTGTAGAACAGGATAAAGTGGCTACAGATAATGAGATGAGATGTTTTACAATCTAAGTGATATTTGGGTGAAAGAGTTTAACTGTAAAGTGCTTCAGTTAAGAATAAACATTTTCAAGCTGAGTAGTTTTTAAAGAAAACAATAACAGATGGGTATGGGTTTCAGCTGATGTTCAAGGTTTTTATGTTTGCATCAGAAAAGACAAAGAAAAAAGGTACTATGGCAAAATTTAATATGCACAATGGATGCAGTAAAAATTAAGTATAGTGCACAATGTTTCCAGTAAAACAGGATGTTCTGGACATCACTTGTGCAAGCAAAGTGTATACTTGCATCATCTGAAACCTGAATTGTATTGAGCAGAAGCTGAACATCGCAGACATAAACAAGATGCTAGGAATCTATGAAGATCACATATTCAAGAACCTGTGGAGCCACGACATAGAGTATCCCGAGAGATTTATCCATTCCTTCTACAGACTAAGAGTCAATGTGAAACACTGTGTGAGTAAACATTTTCTTCTTGAACACGACAAAGCTGCATAATTCAGAACCTTTAGGGTTCTTGTTGTTGTCCATCTCAGGGAAGAGACCTTTAAAAGCTGGAAAGGGTTCCAAGTAGAAGCTTTTATTTAAGTTAAGAATCCATAAATTTCCAAAGAATCCTTGGCGAACCCACTTTTTCAAAGTGCCTATCAGTTTTTACACAATTTTAATGTAATAAGAATGTAGGAGAGCACACCTAAAGCCCCTCCTTCAGGCATAATAACTCCTAATCACCACTACCATTTGCTGAGAGAGTGAAAATCTGAGTACATCCAGTAACAATCTCCTGTTCCTAGCCATTTAATAGTCTCGTCATTTAAGCATACAGCTGAAACCTCACAGAATTGTAGTCCAAGTTCTCTGAGGTCTCAGACTATGTTTCTGCATTAATCAGAATTGCATTAATTCTTGTTCCTCCATTAGAAAGATCGTAGTCAAGCAGAACTCACTCGCTATGCAAGGAAGAAGATCAAGGGAATGGAAGAGGCTTTCAAAAAGGTACAAAGGCCCCACTGTAAAATCCAGTTTCTTGAAAGAGTAATGCTGTTTGCTAATAATATAACGCATGCTTTTTTTTTTTTTGTGGTGTCAAGCCTTTAAGTTGTGGTAAAGTACTGGTTATTGTGTGTAAATTGTGTAACCACTCATCAAATAATTATTGTTGCTCCATTTAGTTCCTCGTTCCTCATTTGAACTTATGTGCCACAGTAGATACTGGGTCATCTGGACATTCGTATTTAATGGACTGTCAATAGATCTTTCAGTTCATAAATAACCTCATACTTCTGTCTTTTGCAGCTGCAATTGGAAGAGCTGTCAAAAGCAGCAGGGGACTTTGAGACAATTCTGCGCTGGATCAGTCTGTACACTGACAAAAAGCTGTCACATAGCAAATGCCAGTAGCTGGTGGCTATAAACTGAGTCAGTATACTGTAGAAACAGATGGAGAGATCGGGCTGGGTGATATGACAAAAAAACATCATATAAAGAATACCAATCAAAAGTTCAGACACGCGCGTTACTATGAATGTGTGTGTGTGTATATATATATATATATATATAAAAGTGGCAAAGATTGTTTGTCTTGAGCCAACGTCGGCATTTCTCAATGGATTTTCACCAAATTTGGCAAGTAGGCCTTGTGATGACCCAGAATTTTGTAGATATAAACAAAATTCATATACAGGCGCCAGGGAGGTCCCTGGGGGCACAACATTCACCCACTCCCTCCCTCAATGCCTTTCACGTTACATTTATCAACACAAACTCTCAACAGATCTTCACTAAAGTTGGCACGTAGGTACAGGAGATTGCCACAATTTGGCAAAACTCAGAAATTCCATATTTGAGCCCCAGGGGGTCCCCTGTGGGCCTCTGGGTGGTGGATGTTTGGATTTTTGTTTGCCTTGGGTTAACATCACCATTTCTTAATGGTTCTTCACCAAATTTGACATGGAAGTCTGGGGGCAACCCAGAATTTTGCAAAACCCAGGCAACGTTGGGTAACCTGCTAGTGTGTATATATATATATATATATATATATATATATATATATATATATATATATATATATATATATATATATATATGCTTGTTCACAGACTTTGTTAACAGTATTTGTTCACAAAAGTTCTTAACATTTTACAGTTTTAAAGATCAAGAGCAAAAAGTCCACATCAGCAACTTCTAGTCAGTTCGCAATTAAATTTATGAAAAACCTTTAACAATTAACTAAAAAATTAAAAACTGTTAAAAATATTTTTAAAAAATTGATGCCTAAAATATCCCAGAAAAGCATATTGTGATAAACATAATTTATCCCAATGTTAATATTATATTGTTATATTGTCCAGCCCAAGGTTGAGGTTTTTATTGTGAATACTGTAGCAGCAGCATCTTATTCGTAACAATTTACATGACAAAGGGATATGAAAAGATGACAAAGTCAAGGTGAGGGATAGGGGCACGACAAACATTTGTACCTTTTCTTGAGACTTTGTTTGAAATGGAAAAATAATCCGATCATATCACCGTTGCTTGCTTTCATAAGAATGTCTCATACAACCAGGTGGTAATGTTACACCAATAGGCTCCTGTTCACTTTGCACACCTGGCAGTAAGATGGCACCAAAAGAATGACTTCACCTTTCACCAAATGATGAGTCAAACTGTCGGGGAACCTGATAGGACTTTAGGAACTGGTGACTTGGTGACTTTTTACTTGGTCCAGTAACTTAATCCAATGTCTTGGATCCAATTTGTGGGACAAACAGGATGCAGCTATTTACCTGTCTGATCCTGCAACAAAGGAATGTTTTGTTGCAATGTGAATATTTATTGTTTCTGAAATAACTTATTTTTGTGACATAATTTATTATTTTGGCCTTTTTATTAGCCTTGTTATTTATTATTTTGAGGTTTTGAGTTGACGTTGACTGAAAATTCAGGTATTTTTTTTTGTGTGTGTGTGCGCACGCGCGCATATATAATTTTTTACTTGTGTGGCTTGATATGTCCTCTTCTGCTGCTATCCACTGTGCTGCTGCAAACAGGAAATTTCCCCATTGTGGGATAATAAAGGTCTATCTTAGGTAATATTAAAAATTTGTAATGTATGACTCATAGGAGTTTGTATTCTTTAACTCTGAAATAATAAATTCCTCTGGATACTATAAATACATTAAATATAAATCTGTTTTACAGATTTGCACATTTTCCTATTTAAATAAAGACTGAAAAGAACTGTCTTCTCTCTCATACTTAAGCAAAATGTATTTTAAGGCACTGTTTACTACAGACACAGCATAGCAGTGTAAAAGTCAGTAATTATGAATGACACCAATCAAAGTGTTCCTGATGAGATAGATCCCTTTACTGCTTCTGTTTTGTAACAAGAAGATCCTTATGTAAAACACCTTCTGTTTGTGCAAATGTTTGTACACACCTTCTACTTCAGTGTTTTTTCTTTATTTTTATTAATTAAAAGACACCATGTCTTAAAGTAATGATGGATGTCATTTCTCTTTACTTAGTTGAGCGGTTCTTGACATAATATAGATTACTAAAGTTGTGGAATCGAGCTATTTACTGTATTTTTATTGTTTACTATTTACTGTTTGATCACAAATGCATTAAGAAGGCAAGAAATTGCACTAATTAACTTTTGACAGACACACCTGTTAATTGAAAAGCATTCCAGGTGACTACCTCATGAAGCTGGTTAAGATAATGCTAATAGTATGCAAAGCATCATCAAGGTAAACGCTGGCTACTTTGAAGAATCTAAAATATGAAACATCTTTTTTAACTTTTTTTTGCCACATAAGTCCATATATGTTCCATATGTTATTTCATAGTTTTGATGTCTTCAATATTGCTCTACAATGTATATAATAGTCAAAATACAGAAAAACCTATAAATGAGGAGCTGTATCCAAACTGTTGACTGGTACTGTATTTACCAGTCAGTGGAGAAGATGGCAAGTATTAGATGAATAGAATAGAATAGAATGCCTTTATTGTACGTGTATAGTGACAATGAGATTAAAAGCAACTCCAATCAGTGCAAACAGCATAAAAATATGCAATATAAACACAGAACAAAGAATATAGTGAAAAAAAAGGGTGCTTTGTACAGTGTTGTGTTCTACATTATGGAGTAGGGTATTGCACATTATAAGTATTGCACAGAGAGCTTCCGGGTATTGCGCATTATAAGTATTGCACGGAGACAGTCCGGGTATTGCACATTATAAGTATTGCACAGGGAGAGTCCGGGTATTGCACATTAAGTATTGCACAGAGAAATCTAACAAGAGTTTATTGCCAAAATAAAGTATCTCAGATATGCACAAAGCATCTCTATAATGTACAGGAGGCAGGGTACACCCTGAACAGGTCGCCAGTCTATCACCGGGTGAACACATTACATTACATTTAGCAGACGCTCTTATCCAGAGTGATGAACGACAAATGCAAAAGTCAGGTCTAAGAAGAGATTGATAGTGAGATAGACACAGAGAGATAGACAGCCATTCACACTCACATTCACACCTATGGGCAATTTTGAGTAGCCATTTGAGCTAATCCGTATGTTTTTGGACAGTGGAAAGAAACCAGAGCACCCGGAAGAAGCCTGCACAGGCACAGGAAGAACATGCAAACTCCACACTGAAAGGCCAACAGGTTCAAACCCAGAACTTACTTATTGTGAGGTGATAATGGTGATCACGTCATATTTTGTGCTTCATAATGTACCACACATTTTCAATGGGAGACAGGTCTGGACTGCAAGCAGGCCAGTTTAGCACCTGCACTCTTTTACTATGAAGCCATGTTGTTGTAACATGTGCAGAATGTGGCTTGGTATTATCTTGCTGGAATAAGCAGGGACATCCCTGAAAAAGACTTCTGGATGGCAGCATATGTTGCTCCAAAACCTTTATGTACCTTTCACCATTAATGGTGCCATCATAGCTGTGCAAGGTACCCATGCCATGTGTACTAACACACCCCATACCATCACAGATGCTGGCTTTTGAACTTTGTGCTGGTAACAATCTGGATGGTCTTTTTTCCTCTTTACCCTGGAGGAAGATGTAGACATCGGGACAGGGCTCCTACAGGACCCATGGGACACAACAAAAGAGCTGCTGGAGTTATTTTAACTTTCTGAATAACACTTGTGGGACAGTGAAAGACCATGATCATTAACATAAGAGGGTATATGGTGCTCATGTGGCACTGCATGACACATTTACTGCTTTCATTCATCAGTATTTTTATCTTGGTCAGGGTCACAGTGGTTTTTATAAAATTAAAAAAAAATAATTACAGATTTATTTATATTTTGACAAACAGACCCAACTAATTATAGCAGAAACATTTTGTACCCAGGTACAGTCAATAATAACTGTGGGAGTGAGCAGAATTATGATCTCATCTCATCATCTCTAGCCGCTTTATCCTTTTCTACAGGGTCGCAGGCAAGCTGGAGCCTATCCCAGCTGACTACGGGCGAAAGGCGGAGTACACCCTGGACAAGTCGCCAGGTCATCACAGGGCTGACACATAGACACAGACAACCATTCACACTCACGGTCAATTTAGAGTCACCAGTTAACCTAACCTGCATGTCTTTGGACTGTGGGGGAAACTGGAGCACCCGGAGGAAACCCACGCGAACATGCAAACTCCACACAGAAAGGCCCTCGCCAGCCATGGGGCTCGAACCCAGACCTTCTTGCTGTGAGGCGACAGAGCTAACCACTACACCACCGTGCCGCCCAGAATTATGATAAAAAAGAAAAAAACACCCACACATCTCTAAGACGGGGCAGCCAACTATAAAAATCATGAAACTGTACCATTTCTTGTTGCTGGAGTGGTGCGCTCAAGCATGCACTTTTTTTTTTTACCTTTAATATGTATCTTTTATCTAGAAAAGTGCATACAATGAACCTTTAAAGCTTTACACTAAAAACTAATTACAGTTCAATTAGGGACCTTAAATTATTTTTTAAAGGTACACTCTAATCACATTTACTTTGGTAAAATACTGTATTGTAAATCCTTATATATCATGGAGTGAATTCCATAAAGGAGATTCAGTTATTTGTTAATTTCAAGCAATCCCGAGTTTATGCTTCCGGAAAATGAGGTCAGAGCGCTGGTAGAGTCCAGTTTCTCAGTGCCTGTTTTTGACCATGAGTTTGACTGCTGAATTAGATTTTTTTTTTAGGGGTGGCACGGTGGTGTAGTGGTTAGTGCTGTTGCCTCACAACAAGAAGGTTCTGGGTTCAAGCCCCATGGTCGGCGAGGGCCTTTCTGTGTGGAGTTTGCATGTTGTCCGTGTGGGTTTCCTCCGGGTGCTCTGGTTTCCCCCACAGTCCAAAGACATGCAGGTTAAGGCCCGGTCACACAGCACTCCGCGTCTATATCACGTACAAAAAGATACAAAAATCTGGTGGTCGTAAGTGGTAATTTTTGGTCAATTTTGGCTTTGCCGTGCTTTGTACGGGGTATGGCCGTCGGCGGCTGTTTCACTGCTGCAGCACTGCCAAATCACGGGTAACCGCGGCTCAGCGTCGTTGGAAGAGCGGCTTGCTGCGCATATAAAAGCGGTAGGATATGTTGAGCCTGTATCAGTTGGTTCTGTTGGTGCTGGAGCATTAAGATGAGGACATCACAGCGTTGAGGGTTCATGTTCACCCCTTGACATCTAGACTGCAAGTGCCGAGGTCTCAGAAAATTACGGTATTTACATGCCGCAAATCAGAAGTGATGCAGAAGTGATTAGACAGTGATCAATCGAATTTAGAACTTGTTTGAGACGTCGTTTAACGGGCTTAGACAGTGCTATGTACGCGGAAAAATCAATTTCTCAGTGATAAGCCGCTAAACACACGCTATATCCCGTGATACCAACGCGTAACACCCGTCCGATGACCGTGCTCTGCCCGTGATAGACCGCCAAACTTTCGCGTCTTACCACGTCTCCCCAAGTTTTAATAACGGCCGGGACACTGATTATCACGTGTTTTTCACCTGTGTTGCACGTCTTTACCATGTGTGCCGGCCGTGGTTGTCCGCGGTCTAAAGTTTTGAGCAGTCCAAAACTTTTTGCCGCGTCCGACGCCGTTCCAATTTTCCCCTGCGTCCTGTCACGTCTGTATATCGACTGTAACACGTCTTAACTTCGACATCAACACGAACAATATCGTCTGCTTCACGGGAGAGCACTTTTTGACGGGTTTTGGCCGTGATAAAGCCGTAAAGCGCTGTGTGACCGGGCCTTTAGGTTAACTGGTGACCCTTTTCTTTATACAGGTAGGTGTTCTCCTGCACTGCCTTTTGGCATGCAGCACCTCCACCGGTGCCTTGTTTGCTAGCTGCAGGGTCGTCAGCTGGGGACCACCGCTCATAGATGTTTCGCCCCTTACCCCAGAACATCTCCTGGTGGCGGGGCAGTGAACAGGGACGTCTCCCTGCCACCCCCTGCAGCTAGCATTCTTAAATCGTACCTGCTCCCCACGCTACATCCCTCCATCTCAGCCAGAGCCAAAAACTTGCCTTCTCTGCCTCCTCAGATAGCCCCCTAATGGCCCTCTGCAAACTGGTGCCACGCAGGCCTAAGTCTCTCAGCAGCCGGGTTGTCGAGTCTGCCACAAAGCCTCTTACCCCTACCTCCACAGGGTATAGCCTCGTACTCCATCCGGCTTCCCTGCACTCTACCAGTAGGTCAGAGTACTTTGCCCTCTTCCTCTCATGGGCAGCTGCCAACCCCTCTTCCCATGGCACAGTCAACTCTACCAACAGTGCTTTTCTCGCCACTGTGGTCCACAATACCATGTCAGGTCGTAGGGAGGTGCTGCAGATCTCTTGGGGAAATTGAAGTTGCCTGCCCACGTCCACTGCCAGCCTCCACTCTGCACCTTGATTGAGGAGCTTTGATGGTAGTATCCTTCCTAATCCGGCTGGCAGTTCTCCCTGCCTGAGGAAGTGGATGCGATGTTGGGCTCCCGCTGTCTCTTCTCTGCTCGCCTCACGCCTTGCTGTTTCCACGATCTCGGCCAGCTTTCGGAGGATCTGATCGTGACGCCATCTCAACCTCCCCTGTGTCAGAGCTGTCCTGCATCCTGACAGGACATGTTGTAACGAAGCGTTGTTGGTACCGCATAGGTCACAGGCTTGTTCTGTCCCCAGCCACTGATGTAAGTTACGAGGGCAGGGTAAGGTGTCATACGTTGCTCGGATTAGGAAACTAAGGCGGGCCTGTGGAGTCTTCCAGAGATCTGCCCAGCTGACAGTTTTTCTCGTCATCCCCTCCCATGTTGTCCAACGGCCCTGCTGGCCCTGAGCGATGGCCTTGACTTTGAGCTCCTCCTGCTCCATCCTGGCCATCTCAGCAGCCACCAGGTCCTTCCTCTCCTTCTTACTTGCTCTGGACCACACACGGGGTGGCTCCCTCCATCCAAGGCCTGCCCTCCCTAGCTGGACCATGCCAACCACTTCCTGGTGTTGAATCCTGCTTACTACCCTCTGCACCTCCTCCTCCACCTTCCACTTCCTCCCTGTCTTAACCCGTGCCCACTGGTCCTTCACCGCTGCATTGGAAGACTCCCTCAACTCCATTACAAGCCTTGCCTTCTCCTGCCTATACCCAAGGGTGATGGACTTCAGGGGCAGTTGGAGTGCATTCCATCCATACAGACCTGTTGCTGAAAAGCACTTTGGGAGCCCCAGCCATTTACGGATGAAGGCATTGGCTTTTGTCTCCATCCGAGTTACAGCTGAGGAGGTGACCTTGCAGAGCTTCAGCGGCCACATTACTCTTGGGTACAAAAGTGGTAACACCACACCTTGTACTTTCCAGGCAACTGGCTGGCGTCGATCTTCTCCAGGCCTGCTGATAGCTGCTGCAGAATGGTCCTCCCCATCGACTTGTCTGAGAGACTGGATGTATATTGTCTTCCCAGACTGCGGATTGGCTGGTCAGCAATGAGGGGGATGTTTTCTCCTCCTATGGTGAACACAGCCCTGTCGTTACGTTCTCCCTTGCACATAGAGAGGCTCCTAGACTTGCCCGGTTTAAACTTCATTCTGGCCCAGCTAATCAGCTCGTCCAATCGTCTGACCAGCCTCGACATGCATGGAGCCGTTTGTAGAAGGCATGTGATGTCGTCCATGTAACTTCGTAATGGGGGAAGCCGTCGGCCCTGCGGCAGTCTGACTCCCCCCACCACCTGCCTTGCTCCTGTTAGAATGACCTCAAACGCAGCCACAAAGAGGATGGGGGAGATGGAACACCCCATGGCAATGCCTACCTCCAGTTGCTGCCACTTGGTGGTAAAGTTTTGCAGTCTGAAGCACATGTGCATATTCTGAAAGTAGCTTGCTATCATGGCCTTGATGTTAGTGGGGATATAGAAGAAGTCCAATGCAAATGCAATGAGTTGGTGGGGCACTGAGCCATATGCATTCGCTATGTCTAGCCACACTACATGCAGGTCCTTCTTCTCCCTCTTTGCTGTCTGGATTTGATCCCATATCATTGAGGCGTGTTCCACACACCCTGGGAAACCGGGAATCCCTGCCTTCTGACAGCTGGTGTCTATATATCCATTGGCCATGAGGTATGCGGTCATTCTTCTCGCCATTACTGAAAAGAAGATCTTCCCCTCAACATTCAGCAAGGCTATACTTCTAAACTGATCGAGGGTTCTAGAGTTTTGCTCTTTAGGAATTGGGACTGCTACCGCCCTCTGGCACTCAGCGGGGATGGTCTGTTTAGTCCAGGCAGTTTTCATCAGTGTCCACAGGAGTTTCAGCACTTGTGGGCAGTTCTTATAAAGTTTATATGGGACTCCATTTGGCCCTGGTGCTGATGATGACCTTGCCTTGTGGACAACTTGCCTTACTTCGCTGAGTTTAGGGGGAGACACATCGAATTCTGTTGTTGGTTCAGCTGGCTTGGGCACATAGCCTGGCGAGCTCAGCTGTTCACTCCTGGCTGGGTCACTATACTGGGCCTGAATGTGTTTCTCTAGGTCCTCCTTGGATACCTCCAACACTCCACTGGTTTTTTCCTCCAGAAGGCCTCGTGCATGCTGGAATGGATTCTTGAAGAAGTTCGCCCTCTCCTTCTCCTTCCTTTTCCTCCGTCGTCGGATGCGCTCGGCCCTTCGTAGGGCGGCCAGCTTTCTTCTGATGTCTCTCCAGAGGGCCTTTAGACCCTCTTTCTCTGCATCTTCTGCTTTCCTCCAATGCTTCCGGAGACGCCTTCTATCTACCACCAGGTCCTCGATTTCCTTCTCCCTCCTTCCCTTGGCCCTTTTGCCAGCTTTCCGGCTGACAACTTCGCCAAGCCTGCTGTTACATTCTTCATATAAAATCTCGCCAAACAGGTTCAGCCTCGATTCTACTGATCCACGCAGAGCATTCTGGAGCAGTCCACTCAGATGTTCATCCAACCTTCTCCACTCCTCCGTCTCATTGGACTTTGGCCATTTGATTCTGTTCCTCTGCACTAGGGTTTTCAGGCTTCTGGTTTGTGGGGATGGTCTTGTTCCTGGGTTGCTTGGGGGTGTTGCTGGGATGGCTTCTTGGGGATCGTTACATTCCCTCTCTTCCTCCTCCCTCCTCTCGTCCTGTTCTTCCTCTATGACACTGGGCCCGACGGCACTGTGGTTTTCAACCTGGCCTTGGATCCCACTTGTCTGACCTGCCTGAGCAGTGCAATGTCGCTTGAGGCTCTCTCCACACTTTTTCTTCCCCATATGGATATGAAGACCCCTGTGTTGTCATTCTTTCCCATCCGCACCCGCACTTTCTAAGAATCTTAGTCTCGTTAGTCATCATACTAATGTCCGAAACTGTGTGATCCGTCCTGGTAGGCCCTTCTTCCATCCCGCCTCTCGGAGGGCCTTTGGGCTGTTTCTTCTTTCTTATTTTCGTGGTTTGATTTGGGTGTCTTCCCTTCGGGAAAACTAGAAGGTAGGGTTACCAACCGCCTTCTCCCTGTGCAGTCTTTCCTGCCATCACCAGTCTTTCCTGGTTGCCCTCCAGTCTTCCCTGGACGCCAACTGCCCTATTCACAGTAGTCACTGTCTCCAGAAGTGCATTTCTTTATACACTTTATGTGGCTTGGTATTGTCTTGCTGGAATAAGCAGGGACATCCCTGAAAAAGACTTCTGGATGGCAGCATATGTTGCTCCAAAACCTTTATGTACCTTTCACCATTAATGGTGCCATCATAGCTGTGCAAGGTACCCATGCCATGTGTACTAACACACCCCATACCATCACAGATGCTGGCTTTTGAACTTTGTGCTGGTAACAATCTGGATGGTCTTTTTTCCTCTTTACCCTGGAGGAAGATGTAGACATCGGGACAGGGCTCCTACAGGACCCATGGGACACAACAAAAGAGCTGCTGGAGTTATTTTAACTTTCTGAATAACACTTGTGGGACAGTGAAAGACCATGATCATTAACATAAGAGGGTATATGGTGCTCATGTGGCACTGCATGACACATTTACTGCTTTCATTCATCAGTATTTTTATCTTGGTCAGGGTCACAGTGGTTTTTATAAAATTAAAAAAAAATAATTACAGATTTATTTATATTTTGACAAACAGACCCAACTAATTATAGCAGAAACATTTTGTATCCAGGTACAGTCAATAATAACTGTGGGAGTGAGCAGAATTATGATCTCATCTCATCTCATTATCTCTAGCCGCTTTATCCTTTTCTACAGGGTCGCAGGCAAGCTGGAGCCTATCCCAGCTGACTACGGGCGAAAGGTGGAGTACACCCTGGACAAGTCGCCAGGTCATCACAGGGCTGACACATAGACACAGACAACCATTCACACTCACATTCACACCTACGGTCAATTTAGAGTCACCAGTTAACCTAACCTGCATGTCTTTGGACTGTGGGGGAAACCGGAGCACCCGGAGGAAACCCACGCGAACATGCAAACTCCACACAGAAAAGCCCTCGCCGGCCATGGGGCTCGAACCCAGACCTTCTTGCTGTGAGGCGACAGAGCTAACCACTACACCACCGTGCCACCCAGAATTATGATAAAAAAGAAAAAAACACCCACACATCTCTAAGACGGGGCAGCCAACTATAAAAATCATGAAACCATACCATTTCTTGTTGCTGGAGTGGTGCGCTCAAGCATGCACTTTTTTTTTTTACCTTTAATATGTATCTTTTATCTAGAAAAGTGCATACAATGAACCTTTAAAGCTTTACACTAAAAACTAATTACAGTTCAATTAGGGACCTTAAATTATTTTTTAAAGGTACACTCTAATCACATTTACTTTGGTAAAATACTGTATTGTAAATCCTTATATATCATGGAGTGAATTCCATAAAGGAGATTCAGTTATTTGTTAATTTCAAGCAATCCCGAGTTTATGCTTCCGGAAAATGAGGTCAGAGCGCTGGTAGAGTCCAGTTTCTCAGTGCCTGTTTCTGACCATGAGTTTGACTGCTGAATTAGATTTTTTTTTTTAGGGGCGGCACGGTGGTGTAGTGGTTAGCGCTGTCGCCTCACAGCAAGAAGGTTCTGGGTTCGAGCCCCATGGCCGGCGAGGGCCTTTCTGTGCGGAGTTTGTATGTTCTCCCTGTGTCCGCGTGGGTTTCCTCTGGGTGCTCTGGTTTCCCCCACAGTCCAAAGACATGCAGGTTAGGTTAACTGGTGACTCTAAATTGACCGTAGGTGTGAATGTGAGTGTGAATGGTTGTCTGTGTCTATGTGTCAGCCCTGTGATGACCTGGTGACTTGTCCAGGGTGTACCCCGCCTTTCGCCCGTAGTCAGCTGGGATAGGCTCCAGCTTGCCTGCGACCCTGTAGAACAGGATAAAGCGGCTACAGATAATGAGATGAGATGAATTAGATTTTTAACAAAAAAAAAAACCCAACACAATCGTCTGCCTTCACCTTATGACACCACAAATGTAATGCATTAGACTCCATGTTCTACCTCTGAAAACTTTTTAATATAATTGACTGGCTATACTGCCCATACACAAAGGAAACGTATGTCAGAGCATACAAAAGTGTGTAACATAGTTAACACTGTTTACACTACTATGAAAAAGTATTTTCCCTCATCTGTGTTTCCCCTATTCCTTACCACAAAATATAAGACAAAGGGAATCTGAGTAAAGGCAAATGACATTGTCCTTTAAATTTAATAACTGGTTAATGCCATCTTAAGCAAATATACAGTTGTAGTCAGAAGTTTACATATAGTGATATGAATGTCATCTTGGATATGAATGTCAGGGCAATATTTGGGCTTTCAGTAATTTCTTTGAACTGTTCTTTTTCTGTGGCAGAATGTACAGCATACAGTACATCTTTAATTTAAAAAAAACACCAGAATTTGGTGCACAAGTTTTAATTTTCTTTGGGTTTTCTGAAATCAACACAGGGTCAAAATTATACATACCAGGTCAAAAATTTAAATACGCTCACTTAGATTATTAATTGAGAGGTGCTGAGACTTCCAAAATGTCTTTTATCTTGCCAAGGCTGAGGTCTCTTAACTTCCTGTTAGTGATCATGATTGACTACAGCTGGCAGCTTCTCTGTGCCTTCATAAAAAGGGTTTGTTTACAGTACTCATTGGATTGACCAACACACAGTAAAATGGGAAAGTCCAAGGAGCTCAGTGCAGATCTGAGAAAAAGGATCACACACATACAGAACTCCGGAATGTCTCTTGGAGCCATTTCTAAACAACTGCAAATTCCAAGATCAGTTTAAACAATTGCATCCAAGTTATTGTGAGGTGTAGTCACTTTGCCAAGCCACTTTGCTTCAAGAAAACCCAAACTGTCACCCTCAGCTAAAAGGAAATTGGTTTGGATGGTCAGGAACAACCTGGGAACCACCATGGCACAGCCCTGCCATGAACTGGAAGCTGATGGATCACTGTCTACAGTTCAGATCACCATGGACTAAGAGGCTGCTATCCAAGAAATAATCCCCTGCTCCAAAATTGACACCTTCAAGCTTAACTGAAATTTGAAGCTGACCACTAGGACAAAGAAAAAGCCTTCTGGAGGAAAGCTGTATGGTCAGATGAGACAAAGATTGAGTTGTTTGGCTACAGTGACCACCATGTACAGAGGGACAATGTAACAGTTGTTGTTGGTGGTAGGATCATGATGTTCTGGGGCGGTTTTGCTGCCAGTGGAACTGGTTCATTGCACAAAGTGGATGGAATAATGAAGAAGGAGGACTACCTCAGAATTCTTCAGCATAAACCATCAGAAACTTGAACACGACTTGGGACTTACAACAGGAAAATTAACCCAAACATGCATCAGAGCTGGTTGTGGAGGATAAAGCAGGCTAACATTAAGTTTAAAACAAGTCCTGACTTCAACCCTATTGAAAATAATTATATAGACCATGCTTATAAGTCGAGTCCATGCCAAGAAAACTAAATTAATTGAACTCTACCAATTCTATCATGAAGAGTCGTGAAATATCCAACCAGAATTCTGCGAGAAGCTTGTTCATGGCAAACAAAAATGTTTGGTCAAAGTGAATCTTGCGAAGAAACATTTTACCCAAATATTAGGTGTGCTGTATGTATATTTTTGACCCAGTATGTATAATTTTGACCCTGTGTTGATTTCAGAAAATCCAAAGAAAATTAAAACTTGTGCACCAAATTCTAGTTTTTTTAATTAAATATGTATGCTGTACATTCTGTCACAGAAAAAAAAAGTTCAAAGAAATTACTGAAAGCCCAAATATTGCCATGACATTCATATCCAAGATGACATTCATGTCACTGTATGTAAACTTCTGACCACAACTGTAACTGTGACGAAATATATTTGTTCATAAGGGTAGGAGCAGGCTTCACTCAATGTGTTTTTATTAATTCTGAGAGTGATGACCTAACATATAGTCAATTCAGAAAAAAAGGGAAAGAGGCCGCACTATGCTCACTGAGCACACTGAGGAAGGCACACGCCGAAACGCGTTTGTGCGAATAAATATCTGTTTGCATAGTGCAGCCTCTTTTCCTTTTTTTCTAAATATATTTGGCAATCTGGGAAAACCCGCCACTGTGTCTTAATTCTGGAAAACAGCCAAAAATGACAAAATATAGTATTTTGCCCAAAAATTGAGTAAAATAGGATTTTCCTATCACAATGGCAGGGTTATTATTTTATTGAGGCTTGATGACCTTGTCTTTGTTTACTGCCTGCAAAGAGAATACTGGGTAAGAAGCCAGTTTAACATACACAGTGGCAAGTGCAAGAATGTCAGCCAAAATATCTATCTATCTATCTATCTATCTATCTATCTATCTATCTATCTATCTATCTATCTATCTATCTATCTATCTATCTATCTATCTATCTATCTATCTATCTATCTATAGTATACACACCTCTGTAAATTGTGATATTAAAAAAAAATTAAACCAACTTACATCATGTCCAAACTTTTCCTTCTTTATCATGCTATAGCCAAATAATAATAATAATAATAATAATAATAATAAAATCAAGTGAATAACAAACTGAAACATTTTAAGGAGAAAAAGAAAAAAAACCCAATAACCTGGTCGCATACCCAAGCGTGCACACCCTTTTATAAACTGGCATGTGACTGTACTCAGAACTAACCAATCACGTTCAAATTCATGTTCAAAAGTAATTATCATACACCTGTCATCAATGAAATGATTCTAATTAGCCCCAAATAAAGAACAGCAGTTTTTGTAGGATTTTCTTTACATCTTTTTTCTTTCATCCGACTGCTGCAGCTATGGCCCATAGAGGGCTTAGCATAAGGATATCAGGAGAGGGGTACAAAAGTATTTCCAAAACATTAGATGTACCAGGGAACACAGTGAAGGCCATCATCAAGTGACGAAAATGGGAAACCACCGTGATGTTACAAAGAATAAATTGATGAAAGGATAAGTCAAGTGTATTTTATAGCACTTTTAACAATAGACATTGTGACAAAGCAGCTTTACAGAAAATTAAAGACTTTAAACATAAGCTAATTTTATCCCTAATTTATCCCCAGTGAGCAAGGCTGTGGCGACAGCGGCAAGGAAAAACTCCCTCAGATGACATGAGGAAGAAACCTTGAGAGGAACCAAACTCAAAAGGGAACTCATCCTCATTTGGGTGATCACAGATAGCGTGATTATAAATAACTTCCTTCTATAACAGTGTCCTATACAGTCACAAAGTACAACTGTGAAACCATGAAATTCATTATATTTTTAACATGAATTCTGTTTTGTTGAAGTTATAAATGGAGTTATAAATGTTCATTGATGGAAACTTCAGTCAGAACTGTTCATGATAACCACAGTCCTAAAGCTAGCAAGTCAACTGAAGTCCTCAGTTGTAAGTGTCCAGAGCCATCCTCCAGACATAGGGCATCAGGATGGATCAGGCAGTTCCGAGGAGCAGAAGAGGTCAGCATCTCGGTCTCAGGATCGACATGTAACTCACAGGGACAGACAGAGTGAAGGGGGAAGGGGAGATAGAGAGAGAGAGAGAGAGAGAGAGAGAGAGAACACAGCTTGTTAGGTATGCCCAATGTCACCTAATGAGTAAGAACAGTATACGTTTTGCGCTGAGTGCAAGCAGGGACTCCGGCAAAACTAACTATGACAGCATAACTAAAAGGGGAAGTATAAAAAGTAAACATATCAGGGCGGCTGCCAAGAGGAGCTGCAGGAATATCTGGCAAGTAGTTAAACCAAGTCAATTTATTTGTATAGTGCTTTTAACAATAGACATTATCTCAGAGCACCTTTACAGAAAAAATATAGATTTTAAACATATGAACTAATAAGTTTATCCCTAATGAGCAAGCCTGAAGTGACAGTGGCAAGGCAAAAAACCCTGAAATGACATGAAGAAATCTTGAGAGGAACCAGACTCAAAAGGGAACCCATCCTCATTTTGGGCGATAACAGATAGTGTGATTATAAATAACTCACTTCTATAAGTGTCCTATGTGGTCAAAAAGTGCAATTGTGTCTCATCTCATCTCGTTATCGCTAGCTGCTTTATCCTGTTCTACAGGGTCACAGGCAAGCTGGAGCCTATCCCAGCTGACTACGGGCAAAAGGCAGGGTACACCCTGGACAAGTCGCCAGGTCATCACAGGGCTGACACATAGACAACCATTCACACCTACGGTCAATTTAGAGTCACCAGTTAACCTAACCTGCATGTCTTTGGACTGTGGAGGAAACCGGAGCAAACCCACGCGGACACGGGGAGAACATGCAAACTCTGCACAGAAAGGCCCTCGCCGGCCACGGGGCTCGAACCCGGACCTTCTTGCTGTGAGGCGACAGCGCTAACCACTACACCACCGTGCCGCCCCGTGCAATTGTGTAACCAGGAAATTCATTATAGTTTTGACATGAAGTCTATTTTGTTGAAGTTATCAACTGTTCATTGATGGAGACTTGAGTGCAAAACTGTTCATGACAACTGCAGTCCTAAGCCATTGTAGCAAAACTGTTTGTAGTCAGTATCCAGAGCCATCTTCTTTATCTTTAGGCTCTCCATATGGGGCCATCCTCCACAGCGATGAGAACCTCAGCCAGAAGTAGGGCATCAGGATGGATCAGGGGCTGTACATATAGGGCCAAAATTAGGAAAGAAACATAGATTGTTATTTAGGCTATTACCTAATAGTTAAGGACAGTGTACATTGTGTGCAATGAGTGCAAGCAGGGAATCCAGCAAGACTAACTACGACAGCATAACTAAAAGGGAGCACCAGAAGGTAACACAGACATGAGGGTGTCCTGGGACAAAAAGCAGCCAACCACTCCATCATCAACAAACCTGAGTGAAGGCGTGAGAATGGGGGAATGACAGCATCCATACATCCCAGTTTACTAAAACACTCTACACCCAAGAATCCTCCAGATCTGCTCCTTTACTTGAGGAGCAGATGACTTGAGGGCTGTTTACAGAAGATCCTGTTTGCAATTTGATAGCTCTGGAACATTTTTGCAAGGAATAGTGGAATGAATTCAGAAAATTAGGTGGCTTTGAGACAACAGAAGCTTATTGAAAAATCTTATAAGCCGTGTCTCCCCTCTATCATCATGGGGAACGTGAGGTCCCTCGGGAATAAAATGGACGAGCTGACGGCACTGGCCCAGAGTCAGACGGAGTATCAGGAGTGCAGTTTAATGTGCTTCGTGGAGACATGGCTGCACCGGGCTGTTCCCGACAACAATGCTACAATCAAAGGCTTTTACACGGTGTGTGCAGACAGAGACTGCGCCAGGAGCGGTAAGCACAAAGGGGGAGGGCTTGCCGTTCTTGTGAACAACCGGTGGTGTAACCCAGCTCACATCACTGTGAAGGAGCGCATCTGCAGCCCAGATGTTGAACTGTGTGCTGTCGGACTTCGTCCATATTATCTGCCCAGGGAGTTTTCCAATGTTATTATGGTGGCTGTTTATGTTCCCCCCTCTGCAAACCCGTACACTGCTTGTGACACTATTCACTCTGCAATAGCCCAGCTACAGACTCAACACCCGAGTGCATTCATTGCTATCTCAGGTGACTTTAATCATGTTAATTTGGACAAAACACTTTCTACTTTCACCCAATTTGTGAACTGTCCTACCAGAGAGGGAAGAACAATAGACCTGCTGTATGCTAATGTTAAAGAGGCTTACAGCTCTTCCCCCCTCTCCCCACTGGGCAGGTCAGACCACAACCTGATTCACCTCTCCCCCTACTATGTGCCTCTGGTGAAGAGACTGCCCACCATATCAAAGATAGTGAGGAGATGGACAGATGAGGCCAACGAGACACTGCAGGGATGCTTTGAGGTGACAGACTGGCGGACACTGTGTGAGCCCCACGGAGATGACATTGATGGGCTCACAGAGTGCATCATGGGATACATCAACTTCTGTGTGGACACCATTGTCCCAGCTAGGACTGTCAGCTGTTACCCCAACAACAAGCCATGGGTAATGAAGGACATCAAAGCCCTCTTAAATGAGAAGAAGAGGGCTTTCAGAGCCGGCAACAAGTAAGAGATGCGAGGAGTACAGCGTGAACTGAGAGCAACGATCAGGGAGGCCAAGGATAAGTACAGGAGGAAATTGGAGTGGAAACTCCAACAGAACAACATGAGAGAGGTGTGGAGTGGAATGAAGACCATCACTGGTTACAAGCCAACCAACAGTGAAGGAGTGGATGGCAATGTGGAAAGGGCGAATGAGCTGAATATCTACTTTAACAGATTTGATGGCGTGACCCCAACCCACCACCACCACTCTTCTGCGGGATGGCTACAACTACACACTTTACATTCTCTCCCCTCCCCCGCCTCTTCTTGCCCAACCTCATCCCCATTTCATGACTTCGCTCGCACCTCCTCAACAGACCCCCTGGCTGAGCACCCCCCCAAGAAACACCTTCATCCCTACCCCACCCGTCACCACCACACTGATCATCAGCGAGGAGCAAGTGAGAAGACAGCTGAAGAGACTCCATGCAGGAAAATCAGCAGGCCCGGATGGTGTTAGTCCCAGGGCCCTGAAGACCTGTGCCCTCCAGCTAAGTGGAGTACTTCAGCATGTCTTCAACATGAGCCTGGGTCTTCAGAGGGTCCCCGTGTTGTGGAAGACGTCATGCCTTGTCCCTGTACCAAAGAAGCCACGTCCCAGCGACCTCAAAGACTACAGGCCTGTGGCATTGACATCACACATTACGAAGACCCTGGAGAGACTCATCCTGGAGCAGATCCGGCCTATGGTCCAACCACTTCTTGACCCCCTTCAGTTCGCCTACCAGCCCCATCTTGGCGTAGAGGACGCAATCATCTACCTACTCAACAAAGTCAACGGACACCTGGACAAGCCAGCCAGCACTGTGAGGATCTTGTTTTTTGATTTCTCCAGTGCTTTTGACACCATCCGGCCGGCTCTGCTGGGTGAGAAGTTGACAGTGATGCAGGTGGATGCCCCACTGGTGTCCTGGATTGTAGATTATTTGACTGGCAGACCACAGTACGTGTGTTTGCAGGGCTGTGTGTTGGACAGAGTGATCAGCAATACCGGGGCTCCGCAAGGGACTGTCCTTTCTCCTTTCCTTTTCACTCTCTACACCACTGATTTCAACTACTGCACGGAGACCTGCCACCTCCAGAAATTTTCTGATGACTCTGCAGTGGTTGGACGTATTACTGGTGGTGATGAGAGTGAATACAGGATGGTGGTGGACAACTTTGTCACGTGGAGCAGGAAGAACCATCTACAGCTCAACATGATGAGGACACTGTCCAAAATAAAAACAATCTTAGACTGTCGTTCCCACCCTCTACATGAGGAGCTGATCAGCCACAGGAGCACATTCAGTAAACGGCTGATTCTTCCACACTGCACAACTGAGAGACACAGGAAATCATTCCTACCTGTTGCTGTCAAGCTGTACAATGCCACTGTATAACTGTGGTACACTTCTTACCATGTATCCTTAACTCAGGTGCAATATATGTACATAGGAATCATTGTATATAAAATCACTTCATTTTGCTTTTACTTAAGTTATTGGACTTATTTAAATTTATTTTATTTTTATTTATTCTTTTTTAAAGACTTTTTTATATTCTATTTTTAGACATGTTTACTTCTTCCTTGATTCAGGAGCTTGGTTGCAAATTTGAATTTCCCTCCGGGGATTAATAAAGTAATTCTGATTCTGAAATTAAGATGTCCTATGTAGGTTGACATTTACCCAAAAACACTGAGTGCTGTTTTACAAGCAAAAGGTGCTTTAACAAAATATTAGTTAATTGTTGAGAATAGTTGTGTTTTTTTCTTTTCTTTTTTCCCCCTCTAAAACATTTCAAAATTTGTTTTTCACCTGAATTTTGTATCACATTAAAGCAGAAAAAATATAACATGATTTATCTTGGCTTTACTGTTTACATCAGAAAAACCTGCAATTTTAAGAGAGATGTGTAGATTTTTTAGATGGACATAACCCTCTGTACAGATGACAGCAGACAAAGGGGTAAACACTACCGTTCAAAAGTTTGGGGTCGCCCAGACAATTTTGTGTTTTCCATGAAAAGTCACACTTTTATTTACCACCATAAGTTGTAAAATGAATAGAAAATATAGTCAAGACATTTTTCTGGCCATTTTGAGCATTTAATCGACCCCACAAATGTGATGCTCCAGAAACTCAATCTGCTCAAAGGAAGGTCAGTTTTATAGCTTCTCTAGAGAGCTCAACTGTTTTCAGCTGTGCTAACATGATTGTACAAGGGTTTTCTAATCATCCATTAGCCTTCTGAGGCAATGAGCAAACACATTGTACCATTAGAACACTGGAGTGAGAGTTGCTGGAAATGGGCCTCTATACACCTATGGAGATATTGCACCAAAAACCAGACATTTGCAGCTAGAATAGTCATTTACCACATTAGCAATGTATAGAGTGGATTTCTGATTAGTTTAAAGTGATCGTTGTTGAAAAGAACAGTGCTTTTCTTTCAAAAATAAGGACATTTCAAAGTGACCCCAAACTTTTGAACGGTAGTGTATGACCTAAAAAATATATATTAATGACAAGAAATTTAGCCACCAGTACAAAACTGGCTAAATTAACATTGATTATTTCCTCACTGATGTTAACATGAATAGAAATCACTGGACTGAAGAGACAATGAAGCTTGTGTTTATATCCCATGAGTGACATTTTTTCCTCAGGTGCTGAGACAGAGACTGATGTGGATGATGCTAATAATCATTTTTCCATTGTAAACTTGTAATATTTTAAAAACAAAATTTGCAGTAATGTTTTTCATAAGTAGAGAAGTTTATAAATGTAGCAATAGGTCAGGCATGTTTTGGTGGAATTAGAATTAGATATGAAATCTTGAAATGCAGTTTCCTTTTTCTCACTTCAGTGAGAGATATGCAAAAGCATAAACATATTTCAGGCTTGGAAAACTTTGATAGCACTCACTCTTCTTGGCACAGCTGCAATTTTCTGTGTAAAATGTTAGGCTTTATGTTGCTAGTTTCAGGTCTTGCCACAAGCTCTCTGTCAAGTTCATGACCTTGATTAGATCACTGTACAACTTTGATTTTATTTCTTTTCAGCTGTTCATACATAGATGTTCTTTTGTGCAATTAATCCTCAGGTCAAATACTGATAACATACAGATATTTCCTTAAAGTGTACCAGTACTGGTCATGCTTACAACATTAATCGTGCTTTATGTATTACTTATAGACAAAAGACGCACATATTCAGTCAAAAAAACACCGTAAAAGCACTTTTGTAGAAAATTTTATTCTGTGAATTACCTGCGGAGGCAGAACCACGTGAAGCAGCCACTGCTGGCTGGAAGTGAAGAGCTTATGATGAATGTTACATGACGGAACCACTAGTATCATACGTGATCTTTTGAAATAGCTAGTAATTAAAATTCACAACAGGTACACTTAAAAAGTTTTCTGGTACAGAACATGAAAATGTTTCAAGTACAGAATTGTCAATTCGCACAATTTTATATTGCATTACAGGCGTTTAGTAGATGCTCTTATCCAAAGTGACATACAACAAGACCCTGACATACCCACAGCAGTGGGCAGCCTGGGGAGCAGTTGGGGGTTTAGGTGCCTTACTCATGGGCACTTCAGTCATTCCTGCTGGTCCAGGAAATCGAACCAGCAACCTTTTGGTCCCAAAGCTGCTTCTCTAACCTTTAGGTCAAGGCTTCCCATGGCCTATAGGTTGTATAAATGAAAACTTCCATTGTATAAATGAAAACGTCTAGATATGGACTGCATGTGCCAATTTGATCATCTATGGTCATAGTATAATACAGTCATACAAAACATTACCAAAATGAAAGGAGAGTATCATTTCATACAGTGAGCCAGAGAGAGAAAAATCCCCTCACATCATGACCACAGAGATATGAGTTATTAAAAATGGAATGTGCAATACAATTCTTGAATTACAAACAGAACCATGCCAAATGCCATTTTGGTAAACCTAATTGTCTGAAAGTTTTGACATTTCAAGTGTTGAACACAGGAAGAAGGCCTGAGCTAGCAAGAGCTTATGATTTACAGGTTGGGATGAGAGACAGGGGAAGTGGGGGATCTTTGGCCTGTCTGGGGATTTTGTGACCTAGCATTCCCCTCAACTTGCAAAAAATGTTGATGTGCCTAAAATTTTGATATGCCCCATCCTTCTTTCTTTGGCAACAGAGTGAAATTAAAAATAAGCCTAAACCTAAAATTTGTAGCCATAAGTAAGAAATATCCTCCCAGTTGTTTTTTTTTTTAAATATAATTAATATTAATGTGCTGTTAACATGCTTTCATTACATTAATCTGAATTACTGATGTTTTGGAAACTCAGACAGTTTAAGTTATTAATCATATTCAATGTAAATCCACATATCAGTGATCCATTGAGGATGGCTTTTTTTATGTTCACTATGAGCAAACTATATATGTTTATATATGAGTGTGTAAACATACAAAAAGGACAAAATGTTTATTTTCTTACTTCGAAGTGGACAGGAAAAGACAACGTCAGAAGCCAAAGAACCATATTGACTGGCAAATATTATATTCTAGGATTTTACCTAAATATGACTGCATAGTTTTATTTATTGTGACATCAGAGATGAATACTTACATAACAAAATAAATAACAAAAAAAGAACAAAGTTTTAGTTTGGCTGAAATGCCATATTTGCATTTTCAGGCCATATACATTGTTTGCTAAGCATTTGAATGTGCAGTATGTGTGTAATCGAAATGATATGGTTTCTGGAACAATCTTGTCAGATGTAATGTACATGCTAACCACAAAAAACAAACAAACAAACAAACAAACAAACAAAAAACCCAAAAACCATTGTTATGACTCCGCCGAGTTTATGTCTTGAAATCTCATGTCTTGAAGTAACCATGTGGTAGTCACAGTTTGCACAAATATTGTACACAACATAGAATAGTAGCACACTAATGTAACCAGAACCATAATATCGATATATCTAGCCAGTCAACTACCCAGATACCCCTGACAAAAAGTGATGCAAACTTGGGTGACAAGTTCAACAACAAAGCTAATAAACTGCAACTGCTGCAAGAGCACTTATTACCAGTACAGATGTTTGTGTGCTATCTAGCAAGTTTGCTAACATCACCTTGAGATGTATCTAGAGGCTAAACCTCTGTTGAAATGGACCGACTTCGCTTATGTTGAAAAATTAGCAAGACGACAACTTTGTTAACACAGCCAAACATCAAGCAAGTGAAAAACACAAGACATAGCAAGGCAGCTAACTTACTTCCTAGTCCAATAGAAATCAGCCCAGCTCAGCGTCTGACTTGCAGCCTTTTATCTCTCTTAGCTCTCGCTAACAAGTAAAAGCCAGTCCAAGATTTAATCTAGTCCAGTCTCTTGCTTGGCCACTCTCGACTTTAGCCATGATGTCCGTACTGAGAATACCAACCAAGCATCTTTTTATAGTTTAGCTAGGTGAATACTCCATATTTGTTGGTGTGTTACGTGGTGCTGAAAAGGATTATGTACTTCTCACGGGAGGTCAGTTACATTACATCACAGGCATTTAGCAGATGTTCTTATCCAGAGCAACGTACAACATACCCAGAGAAGTCTGGGGAGCGGTTGGGGGTTGGGTGCCTTGCTAAAGGACATTTCAGCCATTCCTGTTGGTCCAGGAAATCAAACTGGTGACCTTTTGGTCCCAAAGCTGCTTCTATAACAATTAGGCCATGGCGTCCTCATAATCAAGTTTCATAAACCGCATAAATCAGCCTTTAATTCAAAGCTTCGTATCTGGAAGTTGAGAAGTCCCGAGGTCAAGGTCAAATATCTGAAAGAGGTGGAAGGAGAGCTGTGTGGCAGGTGTGCAGGCTCTGTGGATGAAACCTGGCTACTATTAAAGAGCAGCTTGCTGAAAGCAGCTGAAAGCATGTGTGGCAAGACAAAGAAAGGGTGTTGGAGAAGGCAAACCTGGTGGTAGGACCAATCTGTAAACTCTGCAATTGAGGAGAAGAGGTGGCTGTGGAAAGCTTGGTGTAAGGAAGGTGGCAGTAAAATAGAGTACCTCAAGGCTAAACGTGTTGCGAAGCATGCCGTATATTTGGCCAAAAAGAGGGCAGAAGATGATAGGTTTAAGGATGTTGAGAAGGGTAAAGAGGATATCTTTCGCATTGCCAAGCAGATGAGGAAGGAAAACCAAGACATAGTTGGTGACAGTTGTGTGAAGGATGACAATGGAAATCTCACTTTTAGTGATGATGCCAAGAAACGGGCATGGAAAGAACACTATGAGTGTCTGCTTAATACAGAATTCCCTTGGTCTATTGAGGACTTACCAAATGCTGAACCCGTTTCCGGCCCGCCAATTCTTGTAACATCTGAGATGGTGGCAGAAGCAATGGCCAAGATGAAGTTTGGGAAAGCCCCTGGACCTTCTGGTGTTGTTGCTGAAATGCTAAAGGCCTCTGCTGAGGTAAGCGGTCCACTCCTGTGCACCCTTGCAAATTCCATCATAGCTGAGAAGAAAATACCTGATGACTGGAACGAGAGTTACATAGTCAACCTCTACAACGGGAAAGGTGATGCTGCAGAGAGAGGCAATTATAGGGGCCTAAAGCTCACAAAGCATTGTCTGAAAGTTATAGAGAGGGTTGTAGAGAAAGTAGCATGCAACATCGTGGAAGTGAGTGAAATGCAGTTCGGTTTTATGCCTGGGAGAGGAACAAGCGACCCAGTATTCATTGTACGTCAGTTACAAGAGAAATACCTGGCAAAAGAAAGGAATCTGTATTTAGTTTTTGTTGACCTTGAAAAGGCCTTCGACCGTGTTCCACGTGAGGTGTTGTGGTGGGCGATGAGATGACTGGACTTACCAGAATGGTTGGTCGGAACAGTTCAAGCAATGTATGCAATGGCTTAAAGCAGAGTACATGTTAACAACTCTACAAAACGAAACTAAAACGAACATTTGAAGAGTGGCATTTGCTTAAGAAGAACAAAGGGTGGCAGTCTAACAGAGCAAGCAGAGAGGTTGAGTTTATCTCTCAGCTTGATGATGTCTTTGACATTGCTTATGTCAATCGCTCCATACAACGAATGTCTGCTGCTGTAAACTCATCTCATCTCATTATCTCTAGCCGCTTTATCCTGTTCTACAGGGTCGCAGGCAAGCTGGAGCCTATCACAGCTGACTACGGGCGAAAGGCGGGGTACACCCTGGACAAGTCACCAGGTCATCACAGGGCTGACACATAGACACAGACAACCATTCACACTCACACCTACGGTCAATTTAGAGTCACCCATTAACCTAACCTGCATCTCTTTGGACTGTGGGGGAAACCGGAGCACCTGGAGGAAGCCCACGCAGACATAGGGAGAACATGCAAACTCCGCACAGAAAGGCCCTCGCCGGCCACGGGGCTCGAACTCGGACCTTCTTGCTGTGAGGCGACAGCGCTAACCACTACACCACCATGCCGTCCCCTGCTGTAAACTATTTATCAATAAGCCCTGCAATATCAAGGCAACATCACGGATGTTTTCCAATCATTTGTGATATTTGTCACCAGATCCAGTTGGGGTGGCACTGTTTGTTAGCCAATTAAGTACTTCAACAAAGAGGCTGATGATAAGTGCCATAAAAATGTGGATGACGTTGAACAGGGTCATACCAAATGAATCCCTTTAGATCGGGGGTCATTCAGTGAAAAGGACCTTGAAGATTTTGTCAAAGATGTGATAGAGCTTTCAGGCACATTTCTTGATGCAGACCCAGACATGTGGGAATCATGAGAAGACTTCCAGCAGGCCGTTAAAGAAGTGAACAATCATACTAAGTGTCATGTTGCTCTGATTCAGTGGCTTCATGACAAAAGATGTCTCACAACTTTAGTTTGTATTGCAAATTGTTGAGCAGCACCAGTTGGTTTAACCAGACAGCAAGAAAATGACATTAGCAAGAATATACTTACTCTGTGGCTTTTCTGGAAAATTATAGACCTTTATGTGACACAATCTGTTGTCTAATTGATATGGAATTGATTCATGAAACACATTTGCTTTTCTTGTCAATTTTTTACACGATTAAGCTACCTCTAAATATTAGAATAAAAGGTTCTCGTGAACATTAGCATATTTATTTTTTCTATTGTTTGAGTTACACTCCAGTATTTCTGATTTGTATTTTCAATGAAAATTTTTTATGTGGATTTAGATCACTAATGAGTGAGCCAGAAGCTTGAAAAACAAAGAAAAAAGTGGCCTAGAACAACTCCCATGATGACACGAGGAGGAAAACTTCATCCTCTTCTGAATGACATTAGATATAATTGGAATATTTAACAGTTATTCCATGAAATCGAGTTGTACATGAGCTGACAGCCGAGGAGGCGTGTAGCGTTGAGTCGGCTATAAGCCATGTATGACGAGATTGATTGCAAATTCAATAAATAAAAACTTTGTACAAAACATCTGACAAAATAATTTCCGCTTAGAATGTAAACAAACCGGCGAAATGACAGTAGCAATTTGTGAAAATGCTATAATAATAATTCTTCAAAAATAAAAAAGAGACGTTCTTACCATCAAATATTTTCATTCCATATTTTGTTGCTTTTTTGTAATTTTTGGGGTTTTGTTTGAGAGTAGAGTTTTTATTTCGTCCTCGGTTGGTTCAGTAACACACGCCGCCATTTTCTTCTTCTTCTCTAGGATTTTTTTGGTGGTTGGAAAACTAGCTTAAAGGTGCATTACTGCCACTGACTGGGCTGGAGTGTGGAACAGGAGATATTGGGGGGAGGGGGGGACAAGCAAAAAAATATATTCTTTTAGCCGTTTCTGTTTCTTTTAAATACTTGATAAAGTAATATATCTGACTTGCTGTGTGCCGCAGCAGCACGGTGGTGTAGTGGTTAGTGCTGTCGCCTCACAGCAAGAAGGTCCGGGTTCAAGCCCCGTGGCCGGTGAGGGCCTTTCTGTGCGGAGTTTGCATGTTCTCCCTGTGTCCGCGTGGGTTTCCTCTGGGTGCTCCGGTTTCCCCCACAGTCCAAAGGCATGCAGGTTAGGTTAACTGGTGACTCTAAATTGACCGTGAGTGTGAATGGGTGTCTGTGTCAGCCCTGTGATGACCTGGCGACTTGTCCACAGCGTACCCCGCCTTTTGCCCGTAGTCAGCTGGGATAGGCTCCAGCTTGCCTGCGACCCTGTAGAACAGGATAAAGCGGCTAGAGATGATGAGATGAGATGTGCGCCGCCATTTTGTTTTTCTCTACTCACGGTATATGAGCTGATATCCTAATAGTAGAGTAGCTACTATTAGTAGATATCTAGGATATCTACTGATATCCTAATAGTAGAGTAGCTAATCAGAGCGCACGATTGCTCATATTTAGTGAATGTGGATAAAATAAATGATGACAAAATGCATTTTGCATGGACCGTACATTAAATATTTTCTGTATCCATCACATTGAAATATGACCAACACTATGTAAACAGTCTGTAGTGGCTGACATTAGTAAAGCAAGCCATTTACAGTGTCAGGGTGCTGTATCATGGTTGAATCTGTGCTCTTAGCTTGCTAACAATTTGGGGCATGTACAAGAGATAAATCTCACTGTGCTGTACTTGTATATGTGACAATAAAGGCTGTCTTTCTTTTCTACTTCAAACATATTGAACCAGTGGATACAACTCTTTAAAACAAGTTCAAATGAAAGCTTCTGCCCTATAGGTAGCCATCCTCAACTTGTAAAGACAAAGAGGTGCTTGAAAGTTTGTGAGCCCTTTAGAATTTTCTATATTTCTGCATAAATATGACCTAAAACATCAGATTTTCACACAAGTCCTAAAAGTAGATAAAGAGAATCCAGTTAAACAAATGAGAAATATCGAAGATTCTAAAGGGTTCACAAACTTTCAAGCACCACTGTAAATAAACAAAGATTTCAGTGTAGTGACTGTCGTTTTTCATAAAACTAAGTGTGACCCAGTACAACTGTGGATTCAGCATTTTAAATAAATGTCAATAAACCCACTGCCAAACTGAATTTATGCAGAAAAAAAAGATGCATATTAGAGCAGGGGTCATCAATTCTAGTCCTGCAGTCTTTTAGTGAATTACTTGCTCAAAGACTTCTGATTCAACATCAAGCCATTATTACAAGGCTTAGTATGTGTGTTAGAGCAGGGAACTGACCAGTCAGTGCTGGACCAACCACAGTTTTTCAAGATTGGAATGATTTATTCATTCATTCATTTTCTCTACCACATATCCATTGCTGGTCGCAGGGCAGCTGCAGCCAATCCCAGCTGACACTGGGCGATAGTTGGGGTACATCCTGGACAGGTCACCAATCTATCGTGATGGCCAAATGGCCCCCCACACACACACACACACAGTCACACCTATGGGCAATTTAGAGTGGCCAGTAGGTATCATCTGCATGACTTTGGACTATGGGAGTGCCTGAAGGAAGCCCACACAGGCATGAGGAGGACATACAAACTCCACACAGAAAAGTCCCTAGTCAATCGGCAGGCACGAACCCAAAACCTGTTTGTTGTGAGGTGACAGTACTAATCGCTGCACCACCGTGCTACCCAGATTCTAATTACTGAGTGCTATATTAGAGGTTCATTAGGCACTGAGATCTGTTCAGGAAGCCTTTCTTGCCATTTACAAGACAGGTGTGCAGGTACTTTTTGTTTGGAATGTCTCCCTCTGGTGGAAATAATATGCATTGCTTTCAGTTTGTTCTTGAACTTTTCTCTAGATGCCCCCCCCCCCCCCCCCCCCCCCCACACACACAAAGGAATTAGAATACAGTAGGTCTGCACACAGAAATGCATAACTTGTATTAATGAAATTTATATTTTTTCACGAGACAATTAAAAAAACCCTTTGTAGTAACATCAAATGTAACTTGTGCTACACATGTACAGTATTTGTGTTCACATAAACTTGTTGGTTCTCTAGAAAGTCTTGTAACACCTCTAGAATTCCTGTAAGGAAAATATTCACATTTTAGATGATACAACAAAAACCCATACAATAAGAGGTAATCCTTGGGTCTGTGTAAAACCAAATCACTCTGGAAATGGCAGATTCATAGAAATGTGCACAAAGCAATTCAAATGGAAACAGGGAGGAAGGCTGAATTATGAACTACAAAGAAATTAGTCTTGTTTATTAGAATTCCAACAAATTCTTCGTGAAATATGGTTTGTACTGCAGAAGTTCCTGAAAGTCACTGAGCTGTGAAGCTCAACCACAAACGTCTCTATACTAGGCAACCACAAAAGCTATGAGAGTCTCAATTCTGGTGCAATTAAAGGACGCAAGCAAATGCATATGCACTTGCACGCACACACACACACACACACACACACAAACTTCTGCAAGAGAGTGGTTTGATAGAAAGCCCGCATATAAAAACACACATATCAAGTATTGCTTTTAAGACAAACTGAGCCTTGAGGCTTTTAAAAGTATGGTTTTATGAAGACATATCACATTGTATTCACTTTTCTCAAAATGCTTATTCTGAAGTATAACTAGTAAATCTCAGCGATGCTATGAAACACCTTTTAAACACTACTGTGATTGCAACATTGCAGTGGAATGTGTTGATTTGTCAGATCTTTTATCTTACATATCTTACAAGTGAGTCAGAATCCAGTAATCACAACCTTCTTGCACAGAAACTTAACCACTAAGCCACCTTTGCCCAATAACATTACTGGGTATACTCCTTTGAGACACTTGTTTTATGTAGAAAAGTATTATATAATTTGGTTAAAAATAAATATCAGGCCATGTTTTCAATCTTCAACTGCCCAGTTGATGATTGAATGCAATCATAATCATAAATGCAATATGTTGAACCTCAAGGTAGATGGGCTACAACCAGGGCTCGAAATTAACTTTTTTTCTTTGTGTCCCCCAGTGGTCCCGAATTCTGTGTTGTATTGTCCCGAATGGAAGCAATAGTGTCCCCATTTTTTTCCTCTCTGAAATAACCAGTGGTTAATATTATCATATGAAGTTACTATTATATTTGTAACTATGCGATTTTGAACCCTTTATATCATTTTTACAATAAGTCACAAGACACAAGCGACACATGTCCTATACATCATCTACTTCAAAATTACAGTTATTGCATTTTCAGTTTATTAAACTTTGGCGATCTCACTGATACTGATAATAGATACCCGTTTATTTAAAGGGGCCAACTCGCTCATTCAGAAAATGTTTCAACTCCCTACATCTGCAGTACACTTTAGTTGAAAATAAGACCCCTTTTATGTTAATTTCATCTACTTATACCTTGAATATCTGTTGGCACTTATAAGGCCAACTTATAATTTTCACCATTACCGTTATCCATAGCCCTGTGATGACCTGGCGACTTGTCCAGGGTGTACCCCGCCTTTCGCCCGTAGTCAGCTGGGATAGGCTCCAGCTTGCCTGCAACCCTGTAGAACAGGATAAAGCGGCTAGAGATGATGAGATGAGATCGTTATCCATTTTTATGAACTTTCCGTTATCCATTTTATGAACTTTCGCTGCCGGGTGCAAATGTTAGCACCATCAGCATAGTGCCAGGTCCGAGCCTAGTTGTGCTGCTGACTGACTAAACTTTCTGAACTAGAAAGACACCAAGAAAACTCACTTATTCTGTTGAACGGTATCTTCCGTCAATATCATCCACATCATTCCTGTTGTATTTTATAACGTGTCTAACAGTGTTCATTCAGTTCATTCAGTTGCTAGCGTTGCCTGCAGACCAGGCGATGACACTTTGGATCCTGAAGGTCCCGGAGACGTTATGTCTGGGCTTTCAGTTTCTTCCCCGCGGTCGGTCCGCTTCAACCACATAAGCATTTTTGTTCTGGCAAGAGTCGGCGCAGCGTGTGCGGTAGCAATTCCATTCCAAGTCCATATAACGCGGACTCCGGCCGAAGATTCTAGAACAGAATGCGCTGCTCTGTAGCCTACGGATGCAGGTGCATCGAAAGTGTAGCTACTATGTATTTTTCGCTGTTAACATTTTAAAATTAACAAATTAGGTGAATGTCTACGTATGTGTTACGGCTTTGTAAATATTAATGTCGAACTTTTTTTCTAGATCTATTTTTTTCCATTGTCCCGGGATTGTCCCAGATATGATAATTTTGTGTCCCGATGACATTTTTTATGGTCCCCGGGACATCGGGACACCGTTAGTTTCGAGCGCTGGCTACAACAACTGAAGATAACACTGAGGTCCTGTCCTGTCACCAAGAACTGGAATCCGAGGCTGCAGTGGACACAGGCTGACTGAAACTGGGCAGTTGAAGATTGAAAACATGGCCTGGTATTTATTTAAATTTTTTTTAGTCCTGGGTATGACTTTAAACTGCAGCCAGTAGTGAGTCTCAGGTCCAGGAGGACTTGAGTATTGGAGAAAGTGGAGTTACCCCTTAAGCCTCAGTCACAACCGGCCGTACGTGCTCCTACGGCCGGTCTACGTGCAAAAAACGCAAGAAACGCACGGAGGGCGCGTGTGAAACACACGGAGGGCGCGCGTGTGACATGCTGATTTTCGAGCCGTAGACTGGCCGCAGAGGTTCTTTGTCATGTCAAACAAACTCTACGGGCGCTTACGTTTTTTTCAGGTTGCAAGACAAACTTACGGCCAACGTGCGTCTTTCTCCGCAAACAAAAAAAACGCAGCGATTTGGGAAACGCCAAAAATCGCACGGCCAAAAAATCATACGTCCGGTTGTGACCTAGGCTTTAATCACCATTGCTCCCATGCCTGCTCTGACCCAGAGTGGTAGCACCTGCCTGAGTTCCAGCTATGGGTTAAATAGCACATCACCAATAAGGCGTTGGCAGCAGGACGCTTTTTGGTGCATTGTGGCAGATGAACCCAACAGGGTCAGTGGTACACCACCACATGGCATGTGGAACAGTCACTCAAATGGCTAACGGATAGCATCACTCAGCAAGTCAGTTGTCACTGCGGGGCAACTTCCATACCCATCAGGTCTGTGGTACTTTTGTGCACCACTTGGCATCAGGTCTGGTGGTCTAGAGAGACAACATGATAGGGGGACGACAGCATTTGTCTTATCTTACTGTGCAAGGCACTTTGCTAGGAGAGGAGAATAGTATACGAGAGCTTGCAAGGCCAGACATTCCATGGTGGCTCAGCCAGGTCATTCATGCTTCCGCTGTGGACAGCTCTGGTGTGGGCCTCATGGCCCATCTGCGTTTCTGTGCATCCTAATGAAGCAGTCGTCACTGCTAGCGATGGACAGCTGACAATGAAGTGTGCAACCATCATCAAGGTGGCTACTTTGAAGAATCTAAAATAAGAAACATATTTTGTTTTTTAAACACTTTTTGTTTAATATATAATTCCATATATGTCCTGATTCTCCTTGACCTTTCAGTTGCATTTGACACTGTTGATCACCCTATCCTCCTGTCATTCTTATCAGCTCTGGGGATCTGTGGGACAGCCATAGCCTGGTTCAAGTCCTACCTCTCTGGTCACTCCTTCCAGGTTACCTGGTCTGGTACTGTATCAGCACTACGCCCACTTACCACTGGTGTCTGTCAAGGTTGAGTCCTTGGTCTGCTTCTCTTCTCCCTCTACACCCAGTCTCTTGGCCCAATCATCTCTGCTCATGGTCTATCCTTGACCTGGGGAAGTGTCCAAAAGATGGTCCAAAATCACCAGGAGTGGAGATCCTTCGTTGCTGCCCTAAATGTCAGGAGGCATAATGGGCAGTAAGTAAGTAAGTAAGTAAGTAAGTAAGTAAGTAATGGTCGATCCTACCACTGCTATGCTGATCACACCCAACTGTTTTGCTCTTTCCTTCCTTCTGACATACAGCTCTCCATTCGAATCTCTGCTTGCCTGTGTGACATCCAGAGCTGGATGGACAACGATCACCTGAAGCTCAGCCCAGGCAAGATGGAGATAATTTACATTCCTGCTCCATTTCTCCACCCCTGGACATCATCATCTCCCTGGGGGACATCTCTAGGTCACCTTCACCCAGTGCAAAGAACCTAGGGGTTGTGTTTGATGACAAGCTCTCCTCCTCAGCGAACATTGCTGTGGTGACTCGGACATGTAGAGTCCTCCTCTACAACATCTGAAGGATCCGCCCTTTCCTCACCACCTACTCTACTTCACTCCTGGTCCAAGCACTGTTCCTCTCCTGCTTGGACTACTGCAACTCTCTCCTTGCTGGCCTTCCAGCTTCTGCCATCAGACCCCTGCAGCTCATCCAGAATGCTGCAACTCACCTGGTCTATAATGTCCCTCATTTTTCCCATCACTCCTCTGCTTGCTGACCTGCACTGGCTACCTATCACAGCTCGTATCAAATTTAAGACATTGGTGCTAGCTTACCAGGCTGTCAAGGGGTTAGGGCCAGCATACCTTCAGAGTCTGATCCGCCCCACATGCCAGCCAAATCCCTATGTTCCACTACTACTGGTTGCCTGGCCCCTCCTCCCTTCAAGACTACTTTCTGTCCTGGCTCCCCATTGGTGGAATAACCTCCCCACTGAGGTCAGAACTACTGACTCCCTGACCACCTTCAAGCACAGACTGAAGACTCATCTCTTCAGGCTGCACCTCTCCCCTGCTTCCCTGCCCACTGTGTAACTGTGTATCAGGTTAGCCATTGGAATTTTATTTTTCTCTATTTAGTTGTACTTTGTCAGTTAATTTGTATGGTTACGTTATATTACATTAATGACATTTAGCAGACGCTCTTATCCAGAGTGACGTACAACATACCCAGAGCAGCTTGGGGAGCAGTTGGGGATTAGGTGCCTTGCTCAAGGGCACTTCAGCCATTCCTGCTGAAGGAATCAAATCGGCGACCTTTTGGTCCCAAAGCTGCTTCGCTAAACTTTAGGCCATGGCTTAATGGTTGAGTTTCTGTGCAGGAGGGTTGTGGTTACTGGAGTCTGACTCACTTGTAAGATATGTAAGATAAAACATTTGACAAATCAATACAGCCCACTGTGGGTGGCATGGTGGTGTAGTGGTTACCACAGTCGCCTTACAGCAAGAAGGTCCAGGTTCGAGCCCTGTGGCCGGCGAGGGCCTTTCTGTGTGGAGTTTGCATGTTCTCCCCGTGTCCGCGTGGGTTTCCTCTGGGTGCTCCAGTTTCCCCCACAGTCCAAAGACACGCAGGTTAGGTTAACTGGTGACTCTAAATTGACCATAGGTGTGAATGTGAGTGTACAGTAAATGGTTGTGTGTGTCTATGTGTCAGCCCTGTGATGACCTGGCGACTTGTCCAGGGTGTACCCCGCCTTTCGCCCGTAGTCAGCTGGGATAGGCTCCAGCTTGCCTGTGACCCTGTAGAACAGGATAAAGCGGCTAGAGGTAATGAGATGAGAATACATCCCACTGCAATGTTGCAATCACAGTAGTCTTTGAAAGGTGTTTAATAGCATAATTGGTATGGTTGGTTTGTTTCCTTGGATGTTTGCTGAGTATTGGTACTTCAGCAGAATATTACACAAAGTACTGTTCCGTCACTTGTTCAGTTGGCACTTGAACTTTCTTGGCTAGAAGTTTCGCAGTTTGTGTACCTAACGTTTACACTTGTACGTCGCTCTGGATAAAAGCATCTGCTAAATGCCATCTAATGTAATGCAATGTTCCATATGTTATTTCATAGTTTTGATGTATTCAGTATTGTTCTACAATGTAGAAAATAGTCAAAATACAGACAAACCTATGAATGAGTAGGGGTGTACAAACCTTTCACTGGTACTGTATATTCCAGTGTACTTTACAGAAAAATTAAACTACTAGTCATTTTGATTATATATAAATCAATTAAAACTAGAAGATAAAAGATCAGAATATTTTTAAATGTAATTTTTTATTTTTAAAAACCATTATTATTGTGGTAATAATTAACTATGATCTGATGCAAGCCTGGTCCCTGTGAAGGGCATAGTAACCTTGGAGAGTGAGTATACATCATATTAACTGACTTATACTGATGACCTAATGGCATTCTCTTTACAGTCATGTCCCAAATGAATCCCCTCCAGTTTATGAAACTGTAAAACCCATGAATGAGATGTCCCAGCTGACGTATCCAATGCTCAAGAAACTGCGTTGCACACTGAGAGGCCTGACCACAGTAGAAACTTGCTGGAAACTCTCAGTGGTGTTTCTACGCACATGCCAAAGCCCAACAGGAAGCTCTTCTGTCACTCAGTAGTGAGTCAACTCAGTGCACTACAGCTGAATCTTACTTTTCCACTACAGCGGGGAGATGAGTAGAGAGAGGGAAAGCAAGCTGGTTAGCTGCGACAAACTGCCAAACACAGGGGCAGAAATATTTAAGACTATTGATGTAAGTGCATAAAATATCTTTATGGGATTAATAGTTCATTTATGCACATTCATTGATGGCAAAACAAAGTGTTACAAGCATGCATCTAACGATCATACTGGGGTCAGAAAGTGAATGTTCCTTGAAGAACACAGATGAACCGACACTTTACCTCTGACAGAGAATAATGCATCAACCTTCTCTGCCCTCGACAATGACAGTATTCAGCTTCCTAAAGCTTTACTGTGAATCTGAGCTGACTGCCCAAGATCTGGACCTTTTACGTTTCCCTCCTACTTTATCCTGATGGATCAAAAAACTTATTCTATAAAATATAATGAAATGGCAAATTCCTAAGCAATGACACTATATCATTAATACTATGCCACAATATAAAAATTTATCATAAATCTCGAACAGGAATAAATGTTCTAACATCTCAGAAAATATTGTACTGTCTGGTGTTCATTTGTTTTCTGTGAACTGTAGGAATTTTTAGGATTATATATCTATATTGTAAAAAACACTCGCTGAATCAGGGGGAAACTGATGTACAACATTACAATTCCTAGCTGTTAAAAGATGGCCTGGAAAGCCTGTAATGGTAATTCACTGTCAGAGCCACTCAGGTGTGATTTCGTGGAAGTTTCCAGACGTATAAGTCATGCATCATCTCAGATACGCTATAACTCTCCAACTTTTGAAAGGAGTCTAAAAGTAACCGGATAATGAAATACATGATTAACACAGATTGTATAATAAACATATTGATACTGGAAGCAACTGCGCATGAGAGTTTTGCTCTTTTGCTAACTAGATAACGTTATATGGCTATTACAGTATCAGCCTCAGAGCTGCTTTCAACACAGTGGGGAGCAAGTAATCCTGAACTGCAGTCCTGAGGAATATACCGACTTGCTTATTCTATCAGGTTTTTTGTGCTCTGTTTTAAATTTGACAGAGCGAGTACACGGAGGCTGTGGCAATAGCATCTGAGTCAGTGTTGCACAGACAAACTGCTGCAGGGACAGTTGCAACAGAGCCAAGAGACAGCTGTTTGTCTACTGCAAGCCAAAAACACTTGTTGAAAGCACAACATTTTCTCTTTCATCTTGTATTCAGTAACCATTAAAGTCACAAAAAGTGCACAATCAAGTTATTTTATTCTTACAAAGCTTCTGTAATATGGAAGGGACAAAAATAACAGTAGCAAATAATTAGATCATCTTGTTTACACTATTGGGCTGCATCCCAAACCATACACTACTTTACTAAATACTGTAGTATGTCAGTACACAACGAATCATTACTATTTAGATATACTGCTTACACTGACTGGCCACTTTAAAAGGAACTTGTTCTTGATTCTAAGAATCCTGTTCTTGGCTGGCAGGAGTGGAACCCAATGTGGTCTTCTGCTGTTGCATGCTGAGGTGCTTTTCTGCTCACCACAGTTGTAAAAAGTGATTATTTAAACATTTCAGCAATTTTCTCATGCAATTTTTTTTTTTGACAAACTGGAGATCCTCGGCCCATTTTTGCTCCTCAAAGACTAGGCCTTTCCTGCTTTTGTACCAAATCATGATTACAGCCACCTGCTGATATCACCTGTTTCAAACCACATCGTTATTTCATTGTTTTACTTCATTACTAGCCCTAAATTGCCCCTGTCCCAGCTTTTTTTGGAATGTGCTACAGACCTGAAACACAGGAATAGATGATAATAATAATAATAATAATAATAATAATAATAATAATAATAATAGGGGGCGACACGGTGGTGTAGTGGTTAGCGCTGTCACCTCACAGCAAGAAGGCCCTGGGTTCTAGCCCCGGGGCCGGCGAGGGCCTTTCTGTGCGGAATTTGCATGTTCTCCCCGTGTCCGCGTGGGTTTCCTCCGGGTGCTCCGGTTTCCCCCACAGTCCAAAGACATGCAGGTTAGGTTAACTGGTGACTCTAAATTGACCGTAGGTGTGAATGTGAGTGTGAATGGTTGTCTGTGTCTATGTGTCAGCCCTGTGATGACCTGGCGACTTGTCCAGGGTGTACCCCGCCTTTCGCCCATAGTCAGCTGGGATAGGCTCCAGCTTGCCTGCGACCCTGTAGAAGGATAAAGCGGCTAGAGATAATGAGATGAGATGAGATAATAATAATGATAATAATAAGTTATATATATAGCGCCTTTCAAAAAACCCAAGGACGCTTTACAATTATAGACAAGAAAAGAAAAAAAATAAATAAAAGATAATAAATAAATAAATAAATAAATAAAAAGTAAAAAGTCCACCAAGTAGGGGTCAGGATGTAATTCCCGTAGTGTAGCAGCCACAGTCCCACCAAAAGGTGCACGAAAACAAGTCCCACATCTCCAGCACTACCGCCGTGACGCCGTCAGCAACATCACTCGAACACCACGCCGTGGATCCACAAAGCGAGCACAGAAGCACCACCACGCAGAGCGCTGGTGTGTCCCAAACCACCTGCTCAGCTGCCACGACACCACCGAACAACATCGCTCGGAACATCACGCCAAGCGTTAAAGCGCAGAGTGCTGGACAACCACGATGTGAAATGAGCAACAAGCTCACTGCAGTCCACAGCTGGGAGCGCAGGCATCACCCACAGCGAACCAAGGCCTGGAGGGAACCGACGCCCAAAACTGGGTCCGGAGCTACACCACAACCGGCGGACAAAACACTCAAACAAACATCAAACTACACAAACACACAGAAAAAAAATAGAAAAAGAAATAAAATAAAATAAAAAAGCTCTGGTGAGAAGCGGCAGCCAGAACGCGCACGACGTACTCTCAACCGGAAATGGAAACGAAAAGAAAAAAAGAAAAAAAATGATGATATAGATGTATATTACTCAAATATACCATGCACTGAGAGGCTCCGGTTGAAATTGTGGATTCTCTGAGGTGACTGGCATAGTAGTATTTTGTGAGGGGAACAGCCCGGAAGAAAATAGTACTATGCCAGTCACTGAAGAGAATCTATAATTCCCGGTGCCTCTCAGTGCATGGTATATTTAATTTATATCCCTCATCAAAAAATTCCAAATTAAAAGTGTTAACTTTTAACTTTCGTCTATGAGATTGAATCTCGGCATAAACTCACTGGAGACAGCCATGTTTGTTGTTTACGTTGGAGTGACCTTTGACCTGTGCATGTGCACTGTACCATGCTATCACCTGCCTTGCTAGGCATGCTCATGATACGTAGACCTTGTCACGACGGCATACTTGTTGACCGTCATGTGTCAGGCCACACGGTATCCAGCTGGTTATCCGTTATGCACAATTACCACTCGTTCGGTCATGAAAGCATTGTCTCAGTTCATGTTGATATTTGGAATACCGAAGGTTGTGCAGAGTGACCGGGGAAGTAATTTCACTTCAGGTCTGTTTAAGGAAGTTTTGAATCAGCTTCATGTAACACATCGCGTAAGCAGCGCATACCATGCGCAGAGCCAAGGTGCTCTTGAACGGTTCCATTGTACATTAAAATCTTTACTGCGCGCTTACTGCATTGAGTTGAATAAGGATTGGGAGGAGGGTCTTCCCTGGCTTTTACTAGCTGCACGCGAAGTAACACAGGAAAGTATGGGATTCAGTCCCAATGACCTGGTATTTGCACACAGGGTTCGGGGCCCTCTCTCTGTGTTAAAACATGAGGTGGAACCAGTGCAACCACCTCAGAACCTAATTGATTTCATGCATGGGTTTAGACGGAAACTACTTCTTGCGTGGAAGTTGTCCAAAGAAAAGCTGTCTAGAGCACAAAGGAAAATGAAGCGGCTGTATGACCGTCATGCTGTGGAGCGTGGGTTTAATGTTGGGGACCAGGTCCTGGCTTTGTTTCCAGTGCCCGGTTCGCCTTTTTGTGCTAAGTTCTCTGGTCCGTATGTTGTTGTGCGTCAGGTAACTGATTTGGATTATTTATTGTCTACTCCTGATCGCAAAAGATCTACCCAGTTGTGCCACATTAATTTGTTAAAGCCATATTATGCTCCCGCTGTGCAGACAGGCTTGAGCGGTGAGAGCGCCAAGTCTGTCGGACTGGTTACGGCGAGCGCATTCAGTGCGAGTGCTGATGTGATTGCAGACCCTGACGATGCATTCTCTTCTGGTGTGGTGCTGCAACCTCGTCTTAGAAATTCTGAGTTGTTGTCCAATTTGCGTTGGGCGTTGTTTCTACAGCCGTATAATTTGGATATCCGTCATATTAGGGGGGTGGAGAACATTATGGCTGATGCTTTGTCGTGGTCCCCTTGTGATGTGTGATTGCTCTGTCATAATCCAGTGTGTTCTGTGTTTCTCTTATTTCAGCCCGTCTTAAATTGCTGCCTGGCGCCAAGGTGTGCTGATTGGTTGGGATGGGGAGATGCAGGACAGTGGAAGGTGGATGGGTATTTCACAGTCACTGTAGTATGACTGATTTAAGTTTTTAAATCAAGTAATTTTTAAATTGTGCAGAGACTCACTGAGGTGTGTCTCTGTTTTAAGGAGGGGGGTGTCACGACCTTGTCTGTTTTGGGGTGTCTTTAGCTCCACCCTGGTCCGTGTGTTGCTTAATGTGTAATCAACAGGTGACTGGTCCAGGTGTGGAGGATTGTAGATAATGGGGGCTTGACCTATAAAAGGTCTCCCGAGAAGGCAAGAGGGAGCTTCCTCCTTCATTTTGGTTTGGCTAAACTCATTTGCACACAGACCATAACACATTACACTTTTATTTTACATATTACTGACATTCTTTCATTATTTAAATAAATATCGATATATTGAACGTACTACTTGGTGTGGTCTCCCTTTATGTTGCACTTGCCTTGAGCCAGCAGGTGTTAACAATCTACACACCGTATAGCTTGAAATTGTGATGTCACATACCATGACTGACTCACACCATATCCATTTTTTTTTCCATTTTTGACATCACAAGATACATTGCTTAATCAATGGGGGAACTATTTCATGTCATATGAACCATCCTTGGCCAGTCCCTGCACAGGAATTTTTTGACGAGGGATATAATAACAAATGAAATGAAGTTGATCAGACAAAATATGAAATATCTTGGGTTCATAGTGTCTGCAATGAAATACAAGTCAAAGTAAATTTAGAAATCACTGTTTTTTATTTATACTTTCCACACCATCTCAACTTTTTCTGATTTGGGGTTGTGTTATTTAAAGTAACTCATGCTGTATGTAAGTAGAGTGGCACGGTGGTGTAGTGGTTAGCACTGTCGCCTCACAGCAAGAAGGTTCTGGGTTCAAGCCCAGCGGCCGGCAAGGGCCTTTCTGTGTGGAGTTTTCATGTTCTCCCCGTGTTTGCGTGGGTTTCCTCCGGGTGCTCTGGTTTCCCCACAGCCTAAAGGCATGCAGGTTAGGCTAATTGGTGACTCTAAATTGACTGTAGGTGTGAATGTGAATGGTTGTCTGTGTCTACGTGTTAGCCCTGCGATGACCTGGCAACTTGTCCAGGGTGTACCCCGCCTCTTGCCCATAGTCAGCTGGGATAGGCTCCAGCTTGCCTGTGACCCTGTAGAACAGGATAAAGTGGCTACAGATAATGAGATGAGTATTTAAAAAAAAAACAGCTTTAGTCATGCAGAACTGAATGTAGCTTGTGTTTGCATATAACAGGAGAAGAGCATTTACTGAAATCTAATTGCATAAAATTATGAAAGCTTGGTTAAGCAGCTAAAATGGTGATGACAGTTACCTTTTAATGCTTAACCATTAATTATTAGTTAAAGGCAATAGAGGGGTTGTCATTTACAGTGGGGCAAAAAAGTATTTAGTCAGCCACCAATTGTGCAAGTTCTCCCACTTAAAAAGATGAGAGAGGCCTGTAATTTTCATCATAGGTACACTTCAACTATGAGAGACAGAATGGGGGGAAAGAATCCAGGAAATCACATTGTAGGATTTTTAATGAATTAATTGGTAAATTCCTCTGTAAAATAAGTATTTGGTCACCTACAAACAAGCAAGATTTCTGGCTCTCACAGACCTGTAACTTCTTCTTTAAGAGGCTCCTCTGTCCTCCACTCGTTACCTGTATTAATGGCACCTGTTTGAACTCGTTATCAGTATAAAAGACACCTGTCCACAACCTCAAACAGTCACACTCCAAACTCCACTATGGCCAAGACCAAAGAACTGTCAAAGGACACCAGAAACAAAATTGTAGACCTGCACCAGGCTGGGAAGACTGAATCTGCAATAGGTAAGCAGCTTTGGTGTGAAGAAATCAACTGTGGGAACAATTATTAGAAAATGGAAGACATGCAAGACCACTGATAATCTCCCTCGATCCGGGGCTCCACGCAAGATCTCACCCTGTGGGGTCAAAATGATCACAAGAACTGTGAGCAAAAATCCCAGAACCACATGGGGGGACCTAGTGAATGACCTGCAGAGAGCTGGGACCAAAGTAACAAAGGCTACCATCAGTAACACACTACACCGCCAGGGACTCAAATCCTGCAGTGCCAGACGTGTCCCCTTGCTTAAGCCAGTACATGTCCAGGCCCGTCTGAAGTTTGCTAGAGAGCATTTGGATGATCCAGAAGAGAATTGGGAGAATGTCATATGGTCAGATGAAACCAAAATAGAACTTTTTGGTAAAAACTCAACTTGTCGTGTTTGGAGGAGAAAGAATGCTGAGTTGCATCCAAAGAACACCATACCTACTGTGAAGCATGGGGGTGGAAACATCATGCTTTGGGGCTGTTTTTCTGCAAAGGGACCAGGACGATTGATCCATGTAAAGGAAAGAATGAATGGGGCCATGTATCGTGAGATTTTGAGTGAAAACCTCCTTCCATCAGCAAGGGCATTGAAGATGAAACATGGCTGGGTCTTTCAGCATGATAATGATCCCAAACACACCACCCGGGCAATGAAGGAGTGGCTTTGTAAGAAGCATTTCAAGGTCCTGGAGTGGCCTAGCCAGTCTCCAGATCTCAACCCCATAGAAAATCTTTGGAGGGAGTTGAAAGTCCGTGTTGCCCAGCGACAGCCCCAAAACATCACTGCTCTAGAGGAAATCTGCATGGAGGAATGGGCCAAAATACCAGCAACAGTGTGTGAAAACCTTGTGAAGACTTACAGAAAACGTTTGACCTCTGTCATTGCCAACAAAGGGTATATAACAAAGTATTGAGATGAACTTTTGTTATTGACCAAATACTTATTTTCCACCATAATTTGCAAATAAATTATTTAAAAATCAGACAATGTGATTTTCTGGATTTTTTTTTTCTCATTTTGTCTCTCATAGTTGAGGTATACCTATGATGAAAATTACAGGCCTCTCTCATCTTTTTAAGTGGGAGAACTTGCACAATTGGTGACTGACTAAATACTTTTTTGCCCCACTGTATTTCATTCATGCTTCATGACTGTGCTTGATGACTGGTATCAGTGGTGGCTCAGTGGTTAAGGCTTTGGGCTATGAATGAGAATGTTGGGGGCTCAATTCCCAGTACTGCCAAGCTTGAGTCCTGTTGGGCCATTCAACAAGGCCCTTAACCCTCTCTGCTCCAAGGGTGCTGTATCATAGCTGACCCTGTACTATGACCCCAGCTTCATACCATGCTGGGATATGTAAAGAATAGAATTTTGCTGTAATGTATTTATGACATATAAAGGCTTATTCTTCATACCACTTCTTACGAGGGCCACAGATAGACGAGACATGTTTTGAACATGAAGCATAAAGAATAAACACATACTTCTGTCCATTTGTCTTTAAACATACTGTTTTCATCATTCACCTTTTGAAATAAGTCATGATGTCACGTCACTAATCAGACCAGAGAGGAA